>NC_056725.1:188148193-188315693 GCF_019279795.1 Protopterus annectens | reverse complement strand
TCCAAACCACCGGCAGGAAAGTACCAGTGGGAGAGATCTGCAAGGTCTACACTTTAAACATGGATAACGGGGTCCCTTGCGGGACACCAAAAATTCACTTTACATGTGAACCTGTGGTTATCAATGCGAGCAGGATGTAGCTGTACACGGAACAGTAGGTTGTGCAAGTGTAATAACACATGGGTTGACAAAACGTATGACATGTGTCCCAAGACGGGGAGAGTGGGCAGTGTGTAGGGGTGTGTTCATACCCCAGCTGTGCTCACAGTAAGTATTTGTCATGAGTGCTGTAGAGGGGTGTCAGGTAGGTGAATCATGGGTATGCAATAATGGGCCTAAGTGTGCAGGTGTTGTTTGGCAGAGATGTATTAGGCCCGCCCCGTGGAAGTAATTAATATTCCTATGTGGGCATAGCAGACGCCTATACCTCCCAAACCTGAAGAGCACATCTACTGGATAGTCCGTAAACCATTGGGGGAATACATAGGGACTATATCAGTGCCTTGTACCCGATTATCATGGATGTCCATGATTACGAATCAGAATGTAACATAGTCCTAACTAAACACTTCCAGAACTAGTGATATTAGGTGTACAGGTGGCGGAATACACGTAATGACTAATGACAACATGTATGAGTCATAAACAGCATGTACCTCGACAAATGTGAATGAATACATATGCCCTGTGACTGTCAATGTGTCAGGTTAATAGAATCAATCATCTAAATGTGTCCCTCAGGGTGTTATCCAGTGTCCCTGATACAGTGTTCATTCTCCCCCATTCGTATGTGAGGTCTGCTAGTGACAGAAAGCGCATATTCCGCCGACCACCTTAGGTAGATGATAGCATAATAGTTTGGGATTACCACCTGTTCGCCTTTGTGAGGGACACTCCACTCTGGGTAGTTGTGTCCTGCAAAATGAATGTTACGGCACATGGCCTGTGATTTCAGGAAAATAGTGCATATATTGTGTGTAGTGGTGTCATAAAATGATTTTGTTGTATCTGACACAGCTACATGTTACAGGAAACTGTATTAGCAACTATAATGCTACAAGAATAACCTTAACGTATGCAAACCAGTGAAGTAGTCAGTTTACTACTGGCTGTGGGTATGTGTTGCCTTGCCAAATGTGACAGCTCTACATATAGGTCCTATAGGGCTGCCACCTTTCCAAATGGCCAAAGTGGGATCTGCTCTGTAGAAATGTCAGACGTACCAGGTCAGAACATACCTACAGCCATGCATAGTACAGAAATATACATATTAGCACAAATCAAAGCTTAGTCTAGTAGCAGTCAAGTTGCTTATGCTACTTCACATAACATATTGACGTGTCATGTATACAATAACCATTACATGCAACTATTACAGACATGTAGAATATAATATTGTCCTCTAATCAGGACATTTGCTATGGCTAGAGTATTCTCGCATGACACATATGCCTAATGAGGGACTGTCCCATGTAAATTGGGAAAGGTGTTACTCCTAGAGTTTCATGTCGGCCAATCTAAAAGGTGGATTATTTAACCAATATGTAAGCACACTGTTTTCTCTAACTATTTGTCTCTATGTTATGCTATTTACTATTCACTTTTAAATGTATTGTGTTTCTTTTCTTTTTGTTTGGAGCTTTTCTCCCCGGGCCTCTACTGAAAAAGGATATGTATCCAGCTAGACTAGCCCGGTCAACAAATGTAAAATAAAATAAATAAAATAAATACAATAGGTATGCGGTAGCATGACCCAGCAGAGAGATGCATTTCCCAAAACACATTTACATGTCAGCATTGCAGGGTATTGGTTCCCATGAATCAGCCAGATGGGAGCAGATTGTATGAGGAACACGCATATAATATGATTATGTCACTGGACAGGCCGCCGATTCCGTACAGTTGAACGCCTGCCGTCGCCTAATGGTTAGCCATACCCGATACTATAATCATGTAGTCTGATGTAATAGGCATCACAAGGGATCGCGCCCACCCAGTGTGAGTGACAAATGGAAGCACCAATGTCAGTGCACGTGCAAGTGAGTGAGCGAGCGGGTGTAAGAGTGTTTGTCTACCAGTATGCGAGTATTGCACTGTTACAGAAATGTGGAGTCTAAACAAGTATAAGGAGCTGTAACCAGAGGTCAGCAGTGCTTAACACCATGCAAACCCATGCACAACTGCTCCCACCTGCTGGAATGTGCCTTACCCACTCCGTATCCAAAGGCATCGTTCTGGCCGCAAATAAAGAACCGTCCTTTGCACATGTTGGTAGCAATACCCTGTGCACACAGCTCATGTGAATTACCAATACACCATGGCATATATACAGACAATAGACAGTACCACACACATACCATACAGCACAGTCATCCAACAGCATAGCAATGTATTGGCAGATATGTCCGGACCACCGGTGTTTGCAGACCTGGCCGTCCTGTGTTTCAGTGTGTGAGCATGCCCATTATGACTGTTTTGCATGTTGTCGACTGACATTACCGTCATACCTTCATGTGTTTGAGCATGCCCAGTATGGTCAACTGGCTCGCATGTGTCACATGTCCAGATAGTCAGTACTGTAGTGCCGACCCCTGAGTTGTACACTGACAGGTGGCATGCTGTGTCTGCAGGGTAGCTAACGGTCATGTGGCATTGACTGTTGCTACATTTCTGCACAGCGTGGGGGGGGGGACATCCAACTGTATCCACAGTCCTACACAGCTCCGGGGGTGGCGCACATGACTCTCACATGTGTACGTTGGAAGGGGGGCACAGTTGACAGTTGTACACATTTGCTACTACTGTACTGGTATGCCAGGTACTCCATTTAGGTGTGTGGACCTACCTAAATTGCTGGTTGGAGGCATACCAGTGTACGTCAGATCCTAGCTTTAATTACCAGCATAGTGGTTTCAGATGTCCTAGCCTTCGCAACCTACATCCAACTGCCTGGCCTGCTGTAGTCTGTGTGTGTGTCTGTGGGGGTTGGGGTCATCCATTGGGCATATCCAGAGGCCATTGTATAGCATTTGTCTGTATTGGTCTACACCTGTCCAGCTGTATGAGACTTCTGTGGGCTGTATGGACACACATGATGTTCAGCCCATAACCTGCAGTGGGTTAGGACACCCTGTGTACTACTGGCTACTGTTGTGACCCTGGTATGTGCTACAGATGTCATGGTACCACTATGGATGTGTACTGTCTGCTGCCCTAACAATCGGCCATCAAATTACCTTGTATGCTCACAATCATACTATAGCTACAGGTAAATATACATTCTAATACAACTGCCAATTGGTAGGTTGATTGACTTACCTTGGGGGTGTTCCAGACCTGAGGATGGTGCTGGAGGGCTGCCTATGTCGGATGCACACAGTGCACTTCCTATACATGGCTGAGCAAAGGTAGTGTCATGTTTGGCATCTCTTGTACTGTCTGTGCGAGTCAGAGAGGGTGAAATTCCCTGGGTACCTACTGTGTCAGTGCATATGCCATGTGTTGCCTCTTTGCCAAGGGCGGGTCATACTGTGCATGCCTCCTTTCGCCTACTGGGTCCAGCTCAGGTAGTTCCTCCTCCAAGTCACACTGTGCCTGTACAGGCCTAGGCATTGGTGGGGGGCTGTGTTGCCCTACCCCATGCTGTTCCTGCTGCAGCTGTTTCCACAGGATCAGATTGTGTAGCATAGCACATACCATAACAATTTGGGTGCATGTAGCTGGTGAATACTGCAAGGCTCCACCAGATGTGTACAGACACCAGAACTGTGACCTGAGCATCCCAAACACACACTCAATTATATGTCTTGCCTGTGCGTGTGCCTCATTATGGTGTAGTTGTTCAGGTGTGTGTGCATTGCTGATGGGTGTCATCAGCCACGGCTCCAGTGGTTACCCAGCATCCCCCACTAGGTGACTGTAGGGGATGTCCATATTGGCAAAGGTGTGGTACAGCTGCGTCAGATGCCATATATCGGAATCGTCGTAGCTTCCAGGGCAGACAGCACACATATTCAGTTTAATGCCCTGGCCATCACATACAGCCTAGCTGTTGGAGGGTATGCCCCTGCAGTTAATGTAGGCCCTACCCCACTCACCGGGTGGTGCTTTGATGCGTACGTGCGTGCAGGCTATAGCACCCAGTACCCCAGGGTAGTCTGCCATTTGGTGGAAGAGATGCATATTGCTGGTCAACAAATCACGTGTGTTGAGGACATGTATGTGCTCACTGGCATGTGGTGACATGGCATCTGTGAACTGGTGCAATACTCTGGATGCAGATGCCTGTGAGATCCCCATGATATCCCCAGTTGTGCTTTGGAAGGTACCTGTGGCTAGTATACCTAGGCCAACACATACCTTGGTATCCACTGGGATGGGTTTCCCTCGGCCTGTTCGATGTGTCAGGTGTGGCCAGCCCAGCTCAACAAGCTGCTGTACGAAGTCTCTGTCCACCCCATAGCACTCCACTATCTCCAGCTCATGTAGCCCCTGGTAGGTTACCCTGGGTCTGTAAAGTCTTATGTCACCTCACTAAAGGTTGTTCGGCAGCATTCACATACTCACCACCCTCAGGCTCCTGCACATGTTGGTCTGTGTTGCCTGCTGCAGCCCTTCTCATTTGGTTGGATTGTGTCGAGAAATGTCCCTGCATGTTTACATCGGTGGTGTAGAGTGTGGAAGAAACCTGTGTGTATGGTGCTTGCTCACTTTATAGTGTTCTGGGGTGGGCTGGCCATGTAATCTGCTGAGTGTGCTAATTATCACCTGTTTGTGCAGCCTGTTCACCTTGACTACTCCACTACTGCTGTTGTCCCTCCCAATTTCACCAGGCAGGTATAGACACACCCCTAGCTTAGGCGTGCTAAGGCAGGAGCAATCCTGAGGCACAGGGCTCCAATGTACATACAGTATGCCTGACCCCCCCCCATGCTTTCACCTATATTCGAGTCCTGCACCCGGCTATCTATACACATACACTCTTGGGATCTGCATCACACCCTGGGAATAAACAGGATTCACTATTGTCAACCTCATTTGCATAGTATTGTCTTCTAATGCATAGTTATATGATCCATACTGATCCTCCAAATTAATAACCACTGCTTACTGTCGCTCTGATCCGCACACAACTGGTTAAAGGTGCCTTACTATCACCATATTCGATGTTCCTTGTTCTTTCCAGCAACAAAATAACCGGTCTCTACACGACTAGAATCCTGGACCCTGCACACCACAGACGATGTGCTTTACCACTTAGCCATGGCAGATATACATACATCTGAGGTGATCACGTACAGATCATCCAGCACAGGCATTCAACAGTGCTAATGTCTACATACACACACACACATATATATATATATATATATATATATATATATATATATATATATATATACACACACACACACATATATACATATACACACATACATAGATATTGAATTTATATCACAACAGCGGACCACATGACACCAAAGCATTAGACAACAATGAAAAGGAAACCACATGTGCCACCTGCATTATGTAGTGGTGTTACTATCAAGGCAAGTGTGTTTCATTGCATCACACGGGTCACACTGTAGTAAGGGTAAGAGTAGGGCTGCTGACATTTACTCACCAGACCTATTGGCGAATGTATGTGTATGTGTTGACAACCCAGTCTCTTGGGAAATTATGACATTTGTGGACACTATATAGGAAAGCAACAAAACACACTCAACACATCCTGGAGCTAGCCACCCACAGATGCCAGCACATAGGATATGACTGCCAAACACACACACCTGTCATGCCTTGGAATCAAACACCTACTTGTCTAGTCTATCACACTACAGCATTACGTAGTTACAGAACATGCTACAAAGATTACTGGATCACAGCACTCCCAGAGGCATACTTCTAGGTGGGTGACATCATCAGCAATGGCAAAGACGCTGATAGGGATTGTATGGAGAGTGAGCAGTCTAAAAGCATTACTCTGTCCCCAGGCAGCTGGAAACACACACACACACACACACACACACACACACACACACACACACACACACACACACTTGTCAGGGCTGGGATTAGAACATAGACCTAACTACCTTATCACACTACAGCATTATGCAGTTACAGAACGTGCTGCCGAGATTACTGGATCACAGCACTCCCAGAGGCATACTTCTAGGTGGGTGACATCATCAGCAAAGGCAAAGACGCTGATAGGGATTGTATGGAGAGTGAGCAGTCTAAAAGCATTACTCTGTCCCCAGGCAGCTGGAAACACACACACACACTTGTCAGGGCTGGGATTAGAACATAGATCTAACTACCTTATCACACTACAGAATTACGCAGTTACAGAACGTGCTACTAAGATTACTGGAACACAGCACTCCCAGAGGCATACTTCTAGGTGGGTGACATCATCAACAATGGAACAAATGCCTATAGGGATTGTATGGAGTGTGAGCAGTCTAAAAGCATATTACTGTCCCAAGGCAGACGGGAACAAACACATGGCAGAGGTGTGAGCAGGACAACTGCCTATCTACAGAACACTATTACAACACTACATAGATACGAGATGCGCCACAGACAGTACACCTTTCAAGACAGTCAATATGACCTTCTAGGAATGCAGACATCGACATGGATGCTGGCAGTTACAGTGTACATACCTGTGAACCAGTGTGTTCAATGTAGGAATCCATCCTGAAGTGAGGTATGGCCATCTGTTGCCTGGATGACCACTATCGCTATACAGGATTACAGTGGTCATGCCCATACACAGAGGCAGATAACCGACACAAGGTGTCACTGGGCATGCTCACACACTTAGTAGCACATGTCCGTTTGGAATGCACTATGTGTCCATCTACACAACAGTGTACTGGGCATGCTCACACACTTAGTAGTGAAGGGCTGTCCTGTATGCACACAGATTCTAAACACGGAAGGGCACAGTGTGTCGATAGTCATCATTGTTAGCATGAATGCTGCACTACATATATCTGACACTGGTCTTCTACACGTCTGCTGCTGTCCATCACCTTAGCTGTACCAATCTAAACCTGGTACACTAATACCAACCATGGTGATGTCCTGGCAGGAGTGGCTACTTCGTACATATAGTACCATACATAGATGAAGAACCTGAGACCAGGTAAACACCCTGACACCTACAGGACAACTGCATTGTATGTGTATGCTAAACAGTGCTAGATGTGTAGTCTTTGTAATCATAACTGCCAATCTAGATCCAACAATGGGGAATACTGACATCTGTGCAGTGAGGAACACCTGGCATAAGGCTCAGTTGTGCACAATAGCACTACCACCGTATACCTCAGATACAGACATGTGGGCCATAAGACCGTTACCGACCACTCCATGTGTTAGTGTCCCCATGTACATGAAGGCCACTTACATGTACTGACCAGTACACTCTCAAAAGCCATCACAGATGTGTCAGGTGCAGATCACAGTGGTAAATGCCACATTCTAGTATGTAGCCCTCAGAAATCACCATGTCCTTGGACCAGCAACACACATCCATACATTAGTACAACACCATGTTACTCATGACCAGTGGACTGTACCTAGCTCTACAGCAACTGTGCAGACTACCCATGTACTGACAGGGTTCCATCATGTGTTATGCAATACAATTATACCACTGTTCATAGCCAGGTCGGCTGTACACATAACCGGGGCCCTGGATCTTATACAGCTGTAACAGATAACTGCTGCTGTACACCAGAAAACACACTCCTGTTTGGATATGACATACATGTAACTGCCGTGGATATGTACATGCCCCACACACGCACAACACATATGTACATAGCATAGCTTTTGCTGTCCTTCGTGCAGACATGTGGCTACAGCAATTACATGCATGCACATGGAAGGTAGGTCCATGGCTGTTCAATGCTAACAGTACATAAGGTAGCAATGTTGACTGAGTTAACATTCCCTCTGTACTGGTTACCCATGACAACTATCATATCATACAACAGTCCATGTGTCATGTATGCCATCACACATGTCCATCAATTGCAATGCATACGAACATGGCTACATGACAGGAATGTAGGACCTACACACATGTACATGTAGTGGTGTGCATTCAGCTACCATGCATGTGCAGTAGCTGATGTTTGCAGTTCATCTGTGTCTTACTACAACATGCAGTTGCAATGCAGCCCCATCATTGACACCTGTATATGGTGAAATACTGACAGTATGATAAGATGTACATCAGGTATGGATGGATGTGTGTACATAAAGTGGTGGGCTACCTTTGCAGATGGATGTTTTCTGAAGACAGCTCACAGGTGTGTCACAAGCCATCCTACCATAACATGTGCAAACAGTAAGCTATGTTTCTGTTAATTGAAGGTGAAGACATACAACCTACACAGTGGTCAGGGTGTCACAGACTGTAAATCACTTGACACCTGTAACACTTAAGTCCTCCCGTGTGCATATAGCAACACAATTGCCGAAGGTAGCGTCGGTACACATTGTAATGCATGCAATACTGCTGCATGTCTGTCAGACATATCTTAAGATAGCAGGTGTTTGATTCACAGTACTGCCATGTGTGTTTGCTTGTGTGACCATATATGCCATGTATGGTGAGGAATACATCCCAATTGTTACACACCCCTGTACACTGTTGTAGAGATCTGTACATACTGCAGTGTAGAAAGCAAGACATAGGCAGGGGTGGTGTATGTATCACACACATGTTAGCTATCTGTATGTGCATGACATTTGTGGACTCCAGTGTGTGCGTGTATGTATGTATGGCTGTCTGGTGCGTGGAGTGAGGATGTATGCTGCCATAGAGAACAGATAGGACCCCTAACCCCTCAAGGTGATGCAATCAACTACCCTGTTGATGCCGTCTGTCTTAGGCATTACTGACTACCTGTACATGTTCATTCTCTGTGTCGCATCATGTGGGTGCACAGTACTGTAATGGTGATTACCGCATAGGCAGGGGTCCTCACCTCAACACTATCAAGTGTGTGTTATAGTGTCATTGACCCCGTGAGTGTGGGTGTGTTACTGTGTATGTCTGTGTGTGTTCTCTTCCTGTAATGTGAAAGTGTATTACTGCTACACAGTGAGGCCTCATGCTATCAACTGGCCCCTACCCTTGACATCAGCTAGACCACTGTGTAAACCCCCCACACCATGTAACTGTACCTGTGATGTCACCCGGTATGGATGTCACATCTCTAGACACTGTAGCCTAGTACACAGCTCACATGCTCCTGGATCAGTAGATGTGTATACATCTTTGGAATGTCAGCCTTTCTAACAGTAAGTTGAGGCTACGTATAGCATGCTGGTATTGCCATACATGCCTGTGAGTACTCCACATTTACACATGGGAAACTGCAAACACTGGTACTTAATGACACATGCAATTAGACCTTAAGGAGGGAAGCAGGGCATCATTACCAACATCCTGTTACTGTTGTTACCAAGACACATACTGTGAACATAAAGCAATGCATTCTAACTGCAAACACTGTTACGTAATGGCACATGCAATTAGACTTTAAGGAGGGAAGCAGGGCATCATTATCAACATGCTGTTACTGTTGTTACCAAGACACATACTGTGAACATAAAACAATGCATTCTAAATCTGTACTACATGGTATGTCTGTTGCGTGTCAACAGTACACAACAATTGTAATATACACTTATCTCACTATTCTATTCACCCTGTGCATCAGACCATATGAGCATGTCCCTGCACTGATGGTGTGGATGACAGGGATGCGGCACAGGCATCATCATATGCACAGGGTGATAATGTTTGCCAGGGGCCTAGGCTGCACCAGTGGATGACATCATGTGTGTGGGTTAGGGCCTGTGCTCTAATTGGACATGTGTGGTTGTTATGCATGTGGGTGTTGCGGTGCACTACAGATGTTTCTGGTGTGTGCGTGTATGTGTGCACACAGTTCTGCCATGTGTCTGGCCTACACAGGGGTATTACTGACAGCTCCAGATTGTACAGACCAGGATTTACAGCTCACTGTGTCCAGCCACGGCCACGTGACCAGTGCCTGCCAGGGGTTGCAGGCAGAGGTACAGATTGGGTACTGTCTGATGACACATGTCCACTGGAACTGTGTCCCCACTGGGACCGTCCAGGGCCACGTCCACGTGGCCTGCTGTGTCCTGGTGTGGACAGAGCAGCACCAGCTGCACTGCTGCTGCTACTGGCACTATGGGAGCTGGCATGTGAGGTAGCTCGCTCACATAGACCTGCACCAGGTAGTGTAGCTGGCCTACGTCCACGTGGCCTACGCCTCACTCCTACCAGATGTTCCAGCACAGACAGCTCATGCTTGCGGATTGCCATGCCATGGTCAAGAATTCCAACCATGTCACCCAATCGCCTGTCCAAAATGTCAACAATCTGCTGTTGAGCATTTGCCAATGCCTGTATGTTGTCATTTAAAGAACGGGTAGCAGCCCTCTGAAGCCTCTGCCCTTCTCTGTTCTGCCATTCAGCATGTACCGGTGCTGCCATTACAGTCTGAAACATGCGTCTGGTGACACCAGCTGCTGTGCTCTGTCCTACAGGTGCTTGTCGGCCAGAGGTCCTACTAGAAGCAGCACTGGCCACATGCCTGTGTGGCACATCTGCAGTCATTACACTGACACCATGGTGTGAAGACACACCTTCTGTAGTCACCACACGTTCCTGTTCCAAGCTAACACATGCTAACTGTCCTTCCTCTATGGCCACTGGTGATGGGGTATGTGTTGGCATGAGAACTATGTGTGGGGAAGAGGGGGTATAGGTGGGATGGCAACCAATGGCATAGATTCAGCCCCTGACAACCCTGCCTGTACCTCAAGCATATGTTCATCACTGCTAGAGTCTGTGGGGACACTAACATCAGATGGACCACAGGAGGGTAAAGCACCTACATCACCTGTGAAGGCAAACAAAGACTCTACATTACAATAGAGACACACACAGACACACACAGACACACACACAGACACACACAGACACACACAAATACACACACAGACACACACAGACCATGCATGTGATTTGACAGAAGGCATGCAGCATGCATGTGATACAGCAGACGGCATGCAGCTCAGACATTAATAGTGGTAGTTAGCATACATCCCTGGGTTGCACACAACAGCAAGCATGTGTCATAGCAGAAGCCATGCATTTCACACAATCATGGTAGTAAGCATGCATCCCTGTGATACACCATGTGGACCAGCACAGGTTAACAGTACACATGGCTGATGTGAGGCATATGTCCTTGACATTAACATGTAGTATGACATGTAATCTGCTGATGTGTGCATTGACATGCATACATGTTTGACACAATGGTACAGCGGTGTAATGTTGTCACATTGCAGTGTTGTCTGTATGTCCTACAGATATAATGCACTTTTAGCATATGTGCATGACCACTGAAGAGTAGTATAAGGTGTCTATATTGCTATACAGTGTGAAGTAGAGACACAGTGCCATTGCATGGAATCATGAGGCATCGCTATTGCTATACAGTGTGGAATACACACAGTGCATAGCCATGACTGCGTGCATACACAATACATAAATACTGTGGATTGTGACCCACGTCGCTGAGGTGTATACACACTAAACCATGCTGTATCATGTGTGACAGGTCACGGGAAGACATATGGATGAGACCCCTACACAACTGCTAACATTTCTTAGCTGCCTGGCAACCATGTCCACACATGGCAGACTTGTCAATATACCACGTCCCACATGACATTTATGTACCACACACACGAGGTGCACGGCTGACAGTGATGTCCAACAGCAGCAAGGGAAATGTACGGTATCTGTGGCCTGATGTGGTGTCTGTGTATGTATGCGGAAGCTGTACAGGTTACTGCTGTCATGCTGTGAAACAGTCATGATGTTCAACACATCTTATGTGGTCGAATTAAGTGACACCTCCACAAGCTGTGCACAGGCTTTTAGGATGTCCAGTGCTCCACATCTACTATATAACCATTCAGCAAAGGCTATAGTTGGACCATGTGTAGACAATGTGCAACAGGGTGTACACACATACCCATCACATCTACTGTGTGTTGCTACATGTCTCTGGCCATCCTCCATGGCCATGTGTGAACATGTGTTGGCCAAATGTTTGTGATGACCGTCTATCTCACATGTCTGTGTTGTCCCATATGACATGCACCCATAGATGTCAGATACTCCACTGTCCACAGGGTTATGCAGACAAAGGGTTGTATGTTTGGTATGTGGGGTATGTTTTATGGGATAGTGAGACAATGTTGCAGCCAGACCACTACATGTCTGGGACATGTCAGATGGCACATCACAATGTCTGCACTCATTGCAGGGGCATATTCCACAATGGTGAATCCTGTGGGCTGCCCATATCCCAGCTCACTGTGTAGTACTGTTTGTGTACCCCACATGTGTTGTTCTGATGTATAGTACATATTCCTACATTGAACAACACCTCCACCATTGTATGCACAGCTGTCCACACATCCTGCAATGACAGTTACTATGGTTTCATGTCGGTGTTTCATTTAGTTTGTATATATTGCACATGGGTAACCAGTGTGATTGATGAAAGATGCAACCTGTATATCATGACTGGACCATACATTATGTGTACATGTGTTAACTGGCCACATGGTGAATAGATCTGTGCATTAACATGCCTGATACTGATAACTGTCTCACCTGCAATGGCCTGCTGTCTCTGTGGCACGCCAGAGGTACCTGTATAGGGGTGACACAGCAGTTTGATCATTATCCATGACTGTATGACAGCTACAGGGTGCACTGTGCATGTTAACACATTCACCAGTACAATAGCATATACTATGGAGTATGCACATGTGTACATACATAGGGTAGCATACTATTGTATGTGGCATGTGTGCAAACATACCTTGCATATGATGTTACATTACATATTGTACAGTGACACATGAAACTAAATGGGATATAATAGTTATATGTGCAGTAGTGACTTACCAGGCAACTCCAGGCTCGGTAGTTGGGAGACACTCACCTCCATGATGGCAGCTAGAGTTTTTGGATGCTATTCTGATGGGGGTCCCCAGGCTGACCAGTATCTCCTCGGTAGGTGTGAGTGGGGGCTGGATTGGTGGCCCACCACCTGTTCTACCTTGTTCCCTGGTGATTGCATTGGCACGCTGTTTCGCATGTCGGATTAGGTCCGTGCAGTGTCTGTGCACCTGCTGGTAGGTGCGGTTATGGCCACCCACATCATTAACCCTCCTGCAAACTTCCTGCCACAGGTCATCACGCTGCTGGGCATGCTGTGGCACATGGCTGAACAATATGTCATAGTTATCCTGGAGGTAAGGTATGAGGGCGTCATCCTCCAAGCGGCTATATGCTGGCAGTCGTGATTGAAGCATTATCTGGCAGACATAATGATGGAGACAGGTCACAGCATCTCAGAGATGCACAGAGATACAGCTGCACATACATGTGTATTACATTTAGTACATATGAACAGCTGTCTTTGCAAATCGTCATGACACTGACATGACTGACATGTTTGTGTCACACACATGTAACACCCGATGGGGATTGGATATTATCACCATATATGTGTGTCACCTCATTACATTGCTCATACTCCATGTGAATGCTGTCTTGATGTGGGCATGTCTGTTTGCCTGTACTGGTGTTCTTACCTATCACCACAGGCCTGGATGTGTCCACATTAATGCTGTTGACCTTGATGCCATGTATATGTCACATATCAACCCATACACAGCCTTAACGGACATGAGCAGTGGCAATGCAGACATGCGCATGGAAACCTTTACATGCATGTGTTTTGCCATATACATCTACACGGCACTGTACAGCAGTTCAACATCCTGCCACGTATCGCCTGTGTTGCACATGTGATACACATGGGACAATGGCTAGCCAGATGGTATTCGCAGGGATGGTTATCAACTATAGCATGTACGGCCAAGGTCATGTAGTAGTGTGTATGCCCTGGGCCATGTATGGGCATAGGATGTAAGGTTTTCTGGCTGTATCCAACAGCCATGTTCCCTCCGACACGTGAATCAGTGCCACATTACTGATCCAGACAGTTAATGATACATCTACCATGCGGTCATCGCACCATGTATGACAGAGATGACATGTGCAGCTTTGGTGGACAGGGTTGCATGGTATGTCAGGAGTATGTAACATGTATGGTACAGGGATCTGTCCAGCATGTGGTGATCCTTGTACTAGGAAGGTGGCTGTCCATGACGTATGTCTTTCAGATCAGTGTTGCACATGTCTTTATGCAGGGTAGGCAGCATGTTGCATAGTGGAGATGAGGATTGTGGAGGCTGGTGTCGCCCATCCAAGCATGGCCAATACCCCTTAAAGGTGATATATGATCCGATATTGGTCACTTGAGTGCTGAGTATGGCTGTCCAATGATCTGCATGCTCATGGATGGCACCCTGTCATGACTTGGGTTGCCTCTTATGACTACCTAATAGGCCTGGTGACATCACTAGCTCAGGGAGGTAAACTGCACAGCACCATCCCTTACACACAGTGTCCATAATGTTGACCGCTGCCTAGGTGGTAGTTAATGGGTACAGGGTTATTAACCTAGCGGTGACAATGCAATAAGCAGCTGTCAGATTGTGCACATATGTCACGCACCTCACCCACAAAGCCCATTCTGTATGTTGTCCACAACACTGAGTCAGCTATTGCTCCTAGGTCATGGCCATTCACATACTTACATACGCAAATGCCTCCCATTTGTCTGTGTGGTATGGGCTACAATGAGGGGGGGAGTACAAAACATTAACCCTGTTTTACTGTAGCTGCCACTGGTGTGATATGCACATGTCACTCAGACACCTTTTGTAGTGTTGCTTCTGTCAACAGGCCACTGGTAGAACACTCCTGTGACATACAAAGGTACATCTAGTATACTGAGTGTAGGTGGAACACAGTATGGGTGATGATGTCCTATGACCTGTCACAGGTATGCTATGTAGTGTGAAATCATCCATACTGTCATCTACATCTGTACTGCTAACATCTACGTTGAATAATGTTCATGGACTTTCATACCATACTCAGCAGGGTAATAATGCAGTGCCTCCCATTATGAGTGGCGCCTCCACTTTGTGGGTTGTGATAACTGTTGGTGTGCTCCATGCAGTGTTTTCACAGACTGACATGAACCTTATGTTTTACATGGAAGTGTATGTGTAGAGCAAACTGCTTTGCCATATGTGTATTATATGACCAGGGATGTGGACAGGTCACATGCAGCCTGAGTGCACCTTGTACCATCATAGTTATGGTTACAGGGGCTCTGTAATGTTCATGGATATGTGATTGTGTACCTGTTGGGGGGGCAAGTTTATGTTATCCAACACCCTATCTGTATTGCTTATTCATGCTCAGCACTTGTTCAGAACATGTAAGCACTTCATGAGCTACTAATTACTATAGCACTCAATCCTACTCATTTCCTACAGGTAAACACTGTTCATCCTTACATTTCCAGCTTGCTTACAGTACAACAGCTGTTGTACACACTTACCTCACATATCTTGTGAGAAATGGTTGAATATACAGGCATGTCCAAGTGTCAATTACCAGTGTTATTGCCTGTCTATATGATGAATATGGGCAACATGAGGCAATATAGCAATTGTCTCATGTACACAGTCAATACTCACCTCCTAACATACAACACTACAGCATGTGGGAGATGCACATATGTAGCCATGCTGAAGGTAATGCTCTCTCCAACCCAGACTGAACCTGACAATCATGTGGGGATGTTAAACGTTTGCACCACACCCCACTCATCACATAGTCTCACTAGATCTCCACCACCACACGCCACACATAGTAAGACTATAACATTTGTGGAGCATCTCCATACTACTCTGTGTAGGCAACAGAGGCAGCCCCCATCACCAAACACAAGACCAATTTCTTATAGCCCACAGACTCATGTGTGTCCATCAACTACAGCCAATAGGATGTTATAACATACCCAACACACTAGTCATACGTGACTCTGTAGGCGGTCACACTGATGTCCCACTCAGCAGGCTACACAAGGCGATAGTCACTTTCATCTGGATGTCGGGTTACAGGATCCGCAACATAACCTATGCACTCAGGTCACTCCTCAACAGGTACAATATGACTGTCATTCTCCATGTTAGTGTGAATGCCCTGAGATGTAACTTCCTGGACTACATGTACAGGGACATGCAATAGCTCTCCGATCTTGTAGCCCAGGCATGTATCGCCCAAGCCCTGAGAAGCATTCTGCATTCGTCCAGACTGATACCACAGTACAACGACTGAATTATTCACTTCAACAGTTGCCTATGCTTCTGGTGTTATTCCAAGGGTATCCAGTATCTGTCTGCTTTGAATGACATGGTCGACAAAACACGATGCTTTGGCACAGATGACCTGCACCTGTCAGCCCTGGGATTACGGATAACATCTAAGGCTCTTGCTGCTCCTATACTGCCTGTTTTAGACACATTTCAAATAACATATTCACCACCAGAACAGGAACAGGCAAGCAAAACCTGAGGGTAATGTTACTCAATGCTTGACATCTTCATCTCAAACGCACTCAGCCGAGGCACTCCTTATAATGGATGACTTCGATATCTCTGCAGTGACTGGGACCTGCTTCTAGGCTCCGGAGAGCACCCCTGCACTGACAGGCTATTACGCAGACCACACCTTTCAGTCCTGTAACCAGGACCGGAACACCCACGGCGGAGGTGTTTCCATATTTCACAAGGATGTACACACCTCCAGGCTGGTTGGTTAGCACAATGCATCAGAGGTAATCCAAGTGCAACTAACTGTGGCCAGAACTGCTATACAAATTGTAGCTTGCTACGGATTCCACACCATACCCACGGTTAACGGCCCTCATTTCTTGGTGTACTGGAAAGTAGGGTTCAAACAGGAACTACTGATGTGAGACTGACCACTACCTCACACTTAACTGGGATACCTACTCATGTACCGACACATTAGGCCAACACTTTCTGGGATTCATAACCTCCAATCGGCTGGATCAACCTATACACACCATCACCAAGGCCAACAATATCCTAGACCTGGACATTACCAACATGTGTGACTGGTGTTCCACACCTGGGGTTATCCCCTCGTTGGTCAGTTCCGAACGTATGCTAATCACCCTTGTTATCTACATCACAGCACCACACCCTTCATGGAAAACACAGTACAATATTTCTACAAAGCCAACTTCAGGCTTCTTCTGACAGCAGTAGTAAACGTCATGACACCCGTGCAGATGGACAATATAGTTACAAATGCTGAAACATACACAATTGCACTTCATTAGCACTTACACGGCTGCATGGATCATGCTACCCCAAACAGAGCCATGATGGTACCCACCAGATAACGGATGCCACTCTAGGGGTCCACTGCCATGGACATAATGTACAACAGAAGGAGGAGACTGTTGCAAAGTAGAGTACAATCCCATGGGTGGGGAAACTCCCTGGTCAGCCTCAGTAGGAATCTGAGATCCCTTATCACATCCTCCAAGGCTAGCTACGTAAACATTACTGCGACACATTCCAAGGACTACCACAAAGCATTATGGAGGTATGTCAGTACTCTCGATGGCAATACCCACATCTGATCTGGTATACAACGGATAGGCAGGAACATTACAGAACCGACTGTTATTGGCAACATCCTGGCAGATAGGTTCAATGCTAACTTTACACCCCTCTCACACCCTAAAGGGACCAAATCTATACAGGAACAATGCAGAGTCCCTGCGGTCACAACTACGCAGTTCAAACCTGCACTCTCTAAAGCCTGGAACACAGACTCCATGTGACTGTCCAACATCCTAGGCTGCGATTTACACAAACCTCAGAACGACATTGCTCCCCACTTGGGCACCAAATTCACTAATAGACTTGTATCAGGCATTGTGGCCCCTGAATGGCACACAGCAATGGTTATCACACTCCACAAAGGTGGTGCCACAATGGAACAGAGGAACTGTTGCCTTATACACCTCACTAGACTGTTCTGCAAGGCTATGGAGCACATCATCATGGAAGTCATTCACAGAGACATTGGTGGCCTCCAAACCTTTGATACTACCCAGGTTAGATTTGTTAGGGCCAGACCATGGCTCCTACACCTGGTGGAGTCCTTTGAGACCATTACCAAGGTAGTAGATGATGGTAAGGAAGTCCACACAGCCTACCTTGTCCTCTCATTGGCTTTCAACACCGTTCCCCATTCTGGTATTGTCAACATACACATCCACCTGCACATCGACCCCTATGTCTTGAGATGTTATGCAAAGTGGCTCATGGACAGGACCCACACAGTGAGGGTAGTATACTGTAGTTCCTACTGTACATCAGTTACAATTGGCATACTCCAGTCCTCGGTCATAGGGCCCCTCATATTCGGTATACGCTTCCCTGAGGTACAGGCTAGCACAGAAGGACTTTCCCTGAATAGGTTTCCAGACAACTGCAAACTAGGAGCCATGATTGATTCACCAGCTGATACAGACACCCTCCATAAGGGTGTCACTGTGACGGATACCTGGTGTCGATAACATGGCCTCAAGCTGCATGCCACAAGGTGCATAGACATCCCCTTTGGATTACACCAATCACCCACTGACTATCACATAGGTGGTAGTCCCCTACGTACATAAGACATTATAAGGGATCTTAGTACACACGTAGATAGCACCCACTCCTTTGATAACCATATTGCCAAGGTGGCGTGGATATCCTTCTATGTGGCCACCCTAATCTGTAATGTGTTTGTAGCTGGAACAAAGGCAGCCATTGTACCTCTATACTCCTGACTTATGAAACACATTCAAGGGTACAACACCCCATTTGGGCTGTACCTTACGGAACAGCAAAGGCTTTAAATACCACAACATTAATGCACCAACAGGATTACTGACCTCTGAAGGATGACGTATGCAGCACAACTACAGAAACTCCAACTGTACTCATTTGCATACTGCATACTCAGAGGTGACCTCTGCTGAACATGCAAGGCCCATGTCCACAACAATATTGATGGATATGCTCCACATAAGCAACATAGACAAAAGCCACTGAGAGCAACATGCTCTGGGATATGTACCCAAATGCAACGAGTAGGACGTGCTGGAGGGATACATTCCTGAACCGGACACTCACCATGCTTTGGAACATGATTCCTATGTACATCAGGCAGGGACCCTCACTAGCACTCTTCATGAGATACCTTGATGGGTGGATGGGAGACAGACATGTACGCTAGGGATCACTGCAGTGGCTGTACTGTACACAGGTGCAGGAAACAAATGGCTCTGCTGTTCACAGGCACAGGACACTAGCCTAGGGAGGTGCCGCCAGTGAAAACACTGCAGTTGGGCTTACAAATGGACTTGGCCAGACAGCATTGTACCTAACTATGAACCTATGAAGCTATTACATGTCCTTTGTGCATGGATAATTGAGTAGCTCATCCATTTCAATTAGCTATCATGCTGTTACACTGTCTGGTGACTACAAGCCATATGTATCTTGTTATTGTGTATTGTACATGCCAATAGACATACCTTATGTTTGCATAATATAACAGTAATGCTATGTAAAATGTTTGACATATCTACCTACAATACTGTACATTTCACATTTATGAAACAATATCCCATAATGCAAATCATAATTGCACAGCAGGACCACCTTAGGCATGTTATTCTCGTTATACGCCCATACATATGCCTACTGTTACAGTATATCAACATATACTATCCCCTGTTATGGCACATACTTGTTGGACAAACCCTACCACTGACAGCGGCTGGAGTGGTATTGTTATGTTTAAAGCCCTTATGTAGCATCCCTTGTGGTGTATGAGCTGTTTACCTTGTGGTCCACAGCAGTACACACAATTTCTACAAGCGTTACTATGCTCAACAAGACATCACTACATAATACCTTTACCCACTGTATGCATTGCGTACTCTTTCATTAATACAGAACAGGCACTACATACACTAACATACTGAGTGTTCTACATACCTTCTTAGTGGTCTGAGTTTAAGAAAATTTCTGTCTCACTCCTTTTCCTGTTTAAACGGTTCTATGATATGAACATACAGTTTGAATGTATGGCAAGGCATCCTTTTATACGTAGGTACCTGTAACGTGGTATCCTGCCACCAGTTGGTGTTCTGGAGTAAATTATTACATGCACATCAGCTGTGCAGCTACTCCATTAGCCAATTACACGGCAACAGTGGGGTATAATTGAATACTCCACTTGGGCGTTGTCCTTTTGCCCTACCTTCGAGGAAGATGGCCTGGATGTGTTTTTTTGTGATGAATTGCAACTGCTATATGGAGAGACACAGATATTTTTAATTCATGTCCCCCGTGGAGTGTGTGTGATGGCTAGAGTATGTAGTTCTACATGTGAGTGTAGCTGTTATCTCAACCGTCTGATACAAGACTATTGCAAACAAAACCTGTAACATCAGCGTCTGTTCCATTGTACAACAGCAACGATTTCACATGGCGTCATTACAAGTGTGTCTCTCACAAGGTATGTTAACGCTTCTGTAGATGTCATTGAGTGAGTGGATGTTTGTGATGTTATTACAGTCTGTATTGCAATTGTTTCGGGTGTGGGGGAGATGTAGGTGGGTGTACATAGCAGATAAAGGTTTGTGGGGACTGCATTTATAAATATTCCATATGTGTGTGGGGGCTCCTTCCCTAATTGAAGACCTATCATTTAGTAGACTAATACTATGGTTATTGCAGGCTTATTCATTAAGACATTGTTAATTGGTTCCTATATAGCATGCAGGTGATGTTGATCCTTCAATCTCTCTGGAAATACATCGATATGTAATGAAATGTTGCTACATGAAAGCTGTCTCGTGCATTTCTGTCACAGATATTTGCACTCATTGCAGTTGTGTTAGTGACTGAACCTCTTTGGCTTGGGTTGCCATCTTTTCAAATGGCCATAGTGGGACATTTGCAGGACACACATCAGGGTTTAGAGGCCGACACATACCCACGGTCAGTACAAAGGATAGAACTTACTTTTGTCCTAAATAAAACCTTATTCTTGTAGCACTTTAGTTGCTTATTATGTTTCTTGTAATATTTATGTATTTTAGATACAGGAATAACTATTTAATGCAACTATTACATAATATATGGGACATAATTATGTCCTACAATCTCAGGACATTTGCCCTTTTTAATATTTTTTGTCAGAACACAACTGCCCAAAGAGGGACTGTCCCTCTCAAAGTGGGACAGTTGGGAACTGTATGCCTAAGGCCGGCTATGACCACACCTACAGTAATAATCTACCTCTGAGTTAGCACAAACAGACACACGATGCAAGCACACACACACACACACACACACACACACACACACACACACACATATAGAGAGAGAGAGAGTGAACACACCTTTCGTTGGGTACATGGCGGTGTATACTGTTTCCTGAACTCCGCTGTTTTGTGTTTTAACCTGTCACAATACACACCTGCCGTTGGTACATCTCGGGTAGCTTAGTGGTAGGTGATTGTGTACATGGTTGCGTGTTCTACTCCTGGCAATGGTCGTTTTACCTCTCAGAGCAGGCACTATTAGTACAAGGGTGAATAATGCTGGTTTCACCTGTTCTGGACATCTTTAACCGTGATCTGCACGATATTCAGCAAAGCTTAGACCTGTTTTGCGCATATCCGTGTAGTCATGCTTAAATGATGCTTACCGTCACTTGCCGCCGCATAAACCTACTAACATGTGCTTAAACGTGCTCTAATGACCTACATCCAACATCCATTATTTGTGCCATTGGGATTACGTAACGGACCTTGCAGGACGTGGAACTGGGAACATGCACGACACAGTCAGTGGCTTTACCACTTGGTCACCTGAGATTTGTACAAGTGTTATGGTGTTTTGTATGTGGACTGTACTACGGCTGTTCCTCCATACTGCAATTAAATGTGTAACTCAGTTAGTTTACATATGGATGATACCTATTAACGGTATGTCCAAGTGATGTTTAATGGATGCGCTCCAGCATTGGGAATCTATGTCACAGTGAGCAACACACTGTAATGTGCTACACCTTGACACAACCATAACTGGAGAATGCTGGGGTGACAGATACCTGCCATGGGTACTCCCCATGCTTTGGCACTACATCCCTGATTACATTATATGGAGCCCCTCATTAACACACCAGGGAATCCATGCAGAGTGGGTGGGAAACTGGTTACACACATGGATCCCGCAACTGGCTCTGCTCCACAGAGGGACAGTTAGTTAATCGATGGGGTGGCGACAGCAGACACATTTTGCCTAGGCTGATGAATGGCCTCTGACAATCAGGCATGTACCTACCGATGTACCTAGGAACCTATACATACAGTATCAACATATGCTGTTAGCTTCGTTTACTGTTCAGGTGTTAACTTTCCTTGTTCCAATAGCTGTTGTGTGTGCAATAGTTGAGGGCTGCCTATGTAGGACTCACACAGTAGGCCACCTATACATTACAATTTACAGGTGGTCATGTGTGTGTGCCATCCATTTTACTGTGTGTGCAGGTGGAGAAGTGTGTCAGTCCGTAGGGGCCTACACTGTCAGTGTATGTGCTATATGTTCCCTCTTTGCCAAGGCGTGGGCATATTGGGCACACCTCCGTCTGCCTACTGGGGCTGGCACAGGGTGTTCGTGGTCTGAACCCCTCTGTGCCTGTGATGGCCTTGGCAATGGTGGTGGGCTGTGAGGGCCTTCACCATTATGTCCCTGCTGCAGCTGTTTCCGCAGGATCATATTATGTAGCATGGCACATACTATAAAGATGTGGGCATACGTGCCTGGAGAATACTGCAAGGCTCCACCAGATATGTCCAAGCAACGGAACCGTGATTTCAGCATCCCAAACACATGCTCTATGATGATTCTGGTTTGTGCGTGTGCCTTATTATGGCATTCTTGCATGGGTGTGTGTGCATTTCTGATGGGAGTCATCATCCACGGTTCCAGTGCATAGCCAGCATCCCCCACAAGGTGGCCATATGGGATGTCCCCCCTGACAAATACTTGATACAGCTGTGAGGCATGCCAGATGTGAGAGTCATGGTAGCTTCCAGGGCTGCCAGCACACACATCCGTGATAATGCCCTGGGCATTGCACATGACCTGGCAGTTGATAGAGTGGTATCCCTTGCGGTTTATGTAGCACCTACCATGCTCACCGGGTGGTGACTTGATATGTATGTGCATGCAGTCTATTGCCCCCAGTACCTCCGGGTTGTGTGCCACATGGTGGAAGCGATGCATATTGCTGGCCAACTCCTACTGAGTTTGGGGGAAGTATATATGCTCATTGGCATGTGGTAACATGGCATCCAGGAACTGATGGAGTACCCTGGATGCTGATGCCTGTGAGATACCCATGATATCTCCAGCTGGCCTTTGAAAGGTACCTGTGGCTAGTATTCTCAAGCTTACACATACCTTCGTGTCCACTGGGATGGGTTCCCCTCTGTTGTTTCTGGATCTCAGGCGTGGCCGGCACAGCTCAACTATTTGCTGTATGATGTCCCTGTCCACCCTGTAACTCTCTACTATTTCCAGATCATAGTTGGTCTGAACACTCTTCTCCTCCTCCGAGGCCTGAGGTGGTTGTCAGCATCATCCTCCACAACACCTTCAGTCTCCAACACATGGTGATGAATCACAGCTATGGCAGCTCCCAACAAGTACATTGTAAAAGTTCCCCCTCTGTTTACACCGATGGTGCAGTGTTGGAATACACAAGTGTGTGTGAGGTGCCTTCACACTTTACACTATTGTGCTTTGAACACTGATGATGTCACAGGGTGTGTATGTACAATCGGAGCTGCAGGGTATCTTATGTGTTTGACCACAGGTACTGCTATTGTGGTGCCTTTGGTGTTGAATTACATTTAGCTGCCATGGATTACCTCTTGCCCTTGCCTTAACTTTTCTTAACGATTCCCCTCCCATTGTCTGGCATGCATCCAGCAGCCTGCTTTCTTGTTTTGCACTTTCCCAAACCAGGATTGTCTTGCGAAATGTGTTCTATAGCCGATCTACTGCAGGTTTACTTTGCTCTGCGATGACGGTTCTCTTTTCTTTGCAATTCAACACCTCTCCTATCCTGTTCTGCAGGTTGCTGCTAGCAGCCTTGTTAGCTGCCGTCAATGGCCCACTGTGAGTTAATAGGTGTTAATTGCTCAGATGTACTCCAATTACTCTACTGCAGCATTTCCTTATTGTCTTCCCCTAAACTTCCTGTTTGAGCTGTGGTGCACGGTGCGTGCGTCCACTTACCGGGTTTCGGGCACGTTTTCATCCACGTACACATGCGCTTTTGGGCACCATGTTTGCTCTCAGCTAAGCAAAGCTATACCCACATCCACACGCCTGTCCTGTGGCTTTGCTTAGCAATGGGCAGCCCGGATTTGCATTGCTCCAATGTGCTTACAGCTACGGTGGCACACCCCACTGCTGATGTCATGTATACCTCCAGACCACTCCTCGGTGTTGTAGCGCTGCGCCGTATGGTACATCCTTAGGCCGGCGGGACATTTGCGATTCACTATTACTTGCCTCATTTGCATGGCATTGACTACTAATTCATAGTTACTGCGCCAAACACTGTCACAGACACTTAGCAACCCTTGCAGCTTGGTTGTGGTGTAGCATGCATACCATTGACTATTATGGTGAAATCATGATTTGTGTTACATTGTAATTTTATGACATTTGTATATATTTTCCTTGTGTTCCAATTTGCACACACATGCCCTGTGATTGTACTTTGCTTTACTGTGGCCATGACATTAAATGTTATTTTTTATGTGTTGTGCATCTTTTCTTATGCCATTGGCTGTATATTTAGCCATTGGCATATGTTAACTTTGTAATACATGAGTCTGGTCCGCTTTCATGGCTCCGATGTTCTGTTTGGCAAAATGTAAACCTTTTTTTTGGTTTACATTTCTGTAGGCTTACGCTACGCCTACACCACTTCATGAACCGCTATGTACCTTCATTTGCATGCTGCAGTACTGCACATGGGGTGATTAGCATACCTGAGCCGAGAGCTGCGCAGATCTGGCGTATGCTGGTAGTGCACGTGGAATTGGATCGTACCTGAATCGCTTGGCGGGCATATTTGGTGTTATACCGTCTACGCTACGCCTGCGCCTGACGCAAGCTTCATGAATCCCAGGGATTAATAAATACAAAATTATTTTTTTCCAACACTATTTCTAATAGAAAGCACAACAAGTCTACTTTGGTAGGTGCAAATTCAGTATACTGTGTAAGGTACTTATGAATACTTTGTAGGCCTTCTTAATTAGGAATGAACATGAAAAGTGACTTGACATCTAATGTCACTAAAAAATAAGGGAGATTATCTTCTATTGAGTCCATTTTAATATAAAGATCTAACAGAAACCGTTTTGTGTCTTTAAGGATGAAAAGATTCTTATCAACTACAGGCCTTAAGGCTTTTTTAATATAAATCGAAATAGGTTCAGTGACCCAACCCCTACCAGCCACAATAGGTCTCACTGGGGGGTGGGCTGGGTCCTTATGTACCTTGGGTAGGCCTTGAATAACAGGTTTCAAAGGATTCTCAACCCAGAAAAAATTAAACATCTCTACACTAATAATTACACTTTTCTTTAAGTCCTCTAGAATGTTATAAACCCTTGTTACACGAGTCTGAACATCTCCCAAAGAGATAGACATGTCGAACCTCTTCTCATCAAGCATTTCATACATGAGACAGTTGTAACCAACCATGTCCATCACTACTACAGGCCCACCTTTGTCAGCTGGCCTGATAATGATATTCCTGTCATTTTTCAGTCTTCGTAACGCTGATCTTTGTCTATATGATAAGTTACCTCTCTTATTTTTATGAGGGTGGTTACATAAATTATAAACATCTTCCTCAACCATTTTACTAAATGCATCTAGCAAAGGATGGTGGTTAGGAATAAATACACTTGGTTTCGAGAAACGTGGAACTTGAGCATTACTATTTTCATTTTTGAAAAGTAATTTCAGTTGTACATTATGAACGAACAATTTAGTATCTAGAATAGTGTCCTTCAGGTCACTATTAATGGTGGGTATAAATGATAGGCTCCTGTTCAACAATTCAATTTCATCTTTATCTAGGGGTCTATGTGAAATGTTCCATACTATGTTGGTGTTAATTTCTCCCACATCTTCAGGGTGGGACCTTTTTGCTCTCCACCATATGCTTTCCTTTTCTGTCTCCCCCTGCTCATGGATTGACTCCTTCCCCTTCTGGATATATTGGTAATTGGGAAAGGGGGGGATGTATCGACCCTGAGCTACTGTTAGAAGGGGGTATCTTTCTCCTAACTACTGGTTCATGGTTAAGTGAATTAGAATTAACTGATGTAGCTGGATTATTGTTAAAATGGTGGTTGACTACTTCTAGATCTCTGTTATTACTGGCCCAGTTGGACCCAATACAGTCACCACCATTACTAGTACTAATACTGTCTACAGATATTAACATGTACGGAGCATCAATTACACTAGCAGGAAAATTATTATCAATAGTTTCAACAGTTTCAACATTTTCAGCATTAGTATTGTTCAATGTATTGGCATCAACTACAGAACAATTTACATTCATAGAGTTTAATGTAGATGTATCTACAAATCTACTTCTCCCCCTTGTTGGACCTTGTCCATTATTAATATTTCAAGGCCAAGTAAAGACTTGACCATGTGATAAATCATAGATGTCCCGTTTTAATTTGTGCCTTTTCTGTTCGAGGAGCCATTTCCCGAACAGAAAGACACTGTCAAGTAACTGTTCCATCAACCGTTCAACTTCTACGGTTGGAAATTTCTTTACTAATTCAGTTTGTTGTTTTCTTATATTTTCTTTGAGGCTATTTTCTTCAAGGTAAAAAGAATTAATTTAGAAGAGACATGCAGTTCAAGCTCACCTCAATGTTCAGTTGTTGCAATTGGTAGAGCAGCTCCGGATAAGTGGTTCCGGTGGTAGGCATTTTTAATACTCGGAGCCCTCTCGGTATAATCTTTTTATAGCGTTGCATCTGCAGTCATTTAAGTTTCATTTTATATATATATATATATATATATATATATATATATATATATAATAGTGATGGCTATTTGGGAAAGGGAACATTTATTTCCCTTACACAGTTTTCAGAAATTTGTGGTCTTCTACAGATGTTTTTAGATGATCTCTTCCTCTTATGGACAGGCTACAAAAGAGAATTGAATGCTTTTTTTGAAGAAATGAACTCATTCACAAACTATTTAAAATTTACTATGGATGAATCTATTCACAGGATTATTTTTTTAGATGTATATATAGAGAGACTGAGTAATGGTAAACTTAACACTTGTGTCTATAGGAAATCCTGTTACAGGAACACTTTGTTACATAGAAGGAGCATGCATCCAAATTTTGTTTTTAGCAACATTATTAAAGGACAAGCTATTAGAGCCTCCAGGCTCAACCCCACTCATGAGGGGTATGAGAATGAATTAACAGATCTAAAACGGAGGTTGCTAGCTAGATCATACAACACTTATGAAATTTCTGGTTGTTTTCGAAGCATTGAACAGTACAGGAATGATAGAGCTTGTCCATATTTTCCTGATTATGGTAGAAATATGTACTCTAGTTGTTACAACTCAGGGAGAGTAATCAATAATGTGAGTGTTGCACAGAAATGTTCTTTATTTTTCACACATGATTTTAATGATGTTAAAGAAATTATCTATAAACACTGGAGGGTTTTAACTGTTGACCCACAAATTAAATAAATTGTGGGTGAGAATCCACAATTTTTATATAAGAACAAGAAGAACTTGCATAGAATGTTGTGTTATCCAAAAATCATAGAAGCTCCTAGTAATGATTTTTTACAGTAAAGGCACTGTTCCTTGTAATAATTGTAATTTCTGTTCTTATATCTATAATTATAACATGTTTGTTTATCCAGTCACATCACATTGTTTTTTTGGTTGATGTTGTTGCTAATTGTAATACCGAGCACGTAGTTTACCTTGCATTATGCACCTGCTGTCCTGCCTTCTATGTAGGTAAAACTGATAGAAGGTTCAGGGACAGGATAAGGGAACACCTTTATCAAATACGTATTAAATCCAGTACCAACGCCCTATCCAAACATGTTCTGGAAACAGATATTTCGCACACTTTTAAATTTATGATTCTCCAGGTAAACACCCCCAGTTTTAGGGGGGGAGATATCAGAAATGATACTGAAAGAACGCAGATAAAATGGATTATCAGACTTAAGGCACATGTTAGTCCAGGTCTGAATGACAAAATTCCTTTAAAACCTGTCTTAAAAAACAGGAGACTAATTGTTAGATGAATTATATACACGTTTTTAACTCAGAGAATAATCCAGTTACTTTCAGTGCCATTTAAGCATCTTTTGATTTATTTATACCAAGGTTTCAGCAACATCCTATACATATTTATATATGTTTATTTGTTACTATTAGTCTAGGTTGTGATTTTTACTATATGATGATAATATCAAGCTGCTATACAAGGGCAATGTTATATATATATATATATATATATATATATATATATATATATGTATATATATATATATATATATATATATATATATATATATATATATAAATATATATATATGTATATATATATGTGTATATATATATATATATATATATATATATATATATATATACACACACATGTTTTTATACATTTTTACCCACCTGGTATCTGACTCTTAATCTTTGGTGATGTCACTAATTTATAATTATTCAATTACCAAGCTGTTATATTTAAGGCAGGTAAAGGCTTGATTTCTTGTTTGTTAAAGGTCTGAGGAAGCCTTTTGGTGAAAGCGCTTACGTACTTATTGTGCTCAAATAAAACATTTTGGATTTCATCAAGAACGAGTTATATATGGACTTTTTATCATTCATTACTTCTGTCATTGAAGGTTCGTTCGATTGATGCTGGAGACGTTATTCTGTACTGGGTTGCTCCTAAGCCTAATTGCTTATTTTATTTACATACTTATTCGTTACTGGCTTGGGAGCATTAATCTCCTGGTGGTTTGCATCTTTTTTATTTCCTGTTATTTATTTATTTATTTATTTATAGTTTGTTTGCCAGGATAGTCCATTGGGCCACAAGGAGCCCATTTTCAATGGAGTCCTGGGGTGAAAAGCTCCAGAATATTGCAAATTACAGATTTAACATAAGAGTAAGTTATTAGAGAAATGTAATGTGCACAAATGAAGCAAAATTAAACAAATAGAAAAACACATATTACTAGAGTGCACATATTAGTACAATGCAATAAGAGTAATATTTACAGTCAAAGTTTTTAACAGTTTAACATATTAGCACAACGCAATAACAGAAGCAGTCTAAATATTTTAAAAGTTATGCTAATTCATGCAGTTGATTTATAGGCTACTGAATTGCACCATTTTAGGAGTTATCCTAATTCCTAGAGTTTATTAGGGGTACAAAACAATGGGAGGCTATTATGAATTTTAGCTTATAGAGAGTAGCTATAGTGTAGGGAGATTACAGCATTCCCACAGTGAAGTTAGGTGTGTGTGTGAAGTAAGGTTTTGAATGAAGAAAGGCTGCTGGTGGTGCAGATGAGAGGTGAGAGGGAATTACAATAGTGTGCTAGAGAGAAGGACATCAGATGTTTGCCTGGTGGACAGGCAGGTTTATGTAGTTCAATTAGATTTTGGGAATTAGATCTCAAAAGTCTATTTGGTTGGTGCATTTTAAAGGTGATGGCAAGAGAGGGACAGAGAAAAGGGGTGAAAATAAGTTTGTGTGCTTGGACAAGTTGAATATAGATGAGGTAATTGGACATCTCAAGCCAATTCAGTTGGTGTAGGGCAGTGAAGTGATGGGAAGTGGATCTATGGCCGGTTGCAAATTTTGTTATTTTATCATAGCAAGAGGAGAGTTTAGTCTTGAGGGAGGATTGCAGGTTAGTAAGGATACAGGCACCATATAGGAGGGATGGGATAAGGTAAGTGTTGGCGAGGGTGAGCCTAGTGGAGGGAGAGAAGTAACAGTTGTGGCGGTAAAGCATGCCTATTTTTTGTGGGGTTTTTTTTGCATTTACTTGTGGATTATTATCAAACTTTAGCTGGTCATCGATCAGGACTCCTAGTAGTTTAGCATTAGAGACTATTTTGAGAGGAGTATTATTTTGACTGGTAACTGAGAATGAGGTTTTATCAAGAGTGGTGGTTTTGGAAGCAGTAAATATCATGAGTTTAGTTTTAGTAGCATTGAGTGCTAGATGGTTGTCCATCATCCATTGCTTAGTGGGGGAGAAAACATCTTGGGTTAATTTAACTAGGGTGGCTATAGAAGAGGCAGAGCAGATTATTGTTGAATTGTTGGCATATTGGACAAGGTTGGCATTTGGGATGGTTGGTAGAAATCATTTATGAATATGTCAAATAGAAGGGGAACTAAAATTGAACCCTGGGGGACACCTGTGGGAGTACTGAGAAAAGGGGAGGTGGCTTTTTTCCATCTGACTGCTTTTTGCCTGTTTGAGAGGTAACTGGTAAACCAGTTATTAGAGGAGTGGGATAGATTTAGTTTGGAGAGTTTAGTGAAAATAAGGTTATGAGAGATAGTGTCAAATGCCTTAGAGAGGTCAAGGAGGAGAGTAGACACAATGTGGCCAGTGTCACGGGCCTTATTAACTGTTTCTAGGAAGGACAGGAGAGCTGTGGTAGTGTTGTCTGAAACCATGTTGAGTAGGGGTTAGAAGTTGGTTGTTTATGAGGTAAGGCAGAAGTTGTAGATGGATGCATTTTTTGAGAAGTTTGGAAATGGGGGATAAGAGAGCGATAGGTCGAAAGTTTGTGATATTATGGTTATTACCACCTTTATGGAGTGGAATAATAAAGGCCTTTTTCCAGAGCTGGGGAACTTGACATTCAGCAATAGATCGATTTATAAGAATGCAGATGGGAAGAGCTATGCCTTCTGTGGCAACTTTTAAAAAATATGAGGGTATATGTTAATATTAACTGGTCCTCTATACACTCATCTACTCCTTCTCAAACTATTAACCTACATAATTTCACTCAGTTAATCAATACTCCTTCTAGACTCAACAAGGATAGCACCACAGGCAGTGTTCTGGACTGGATACTAGTCTCCCACCCTAACAATATTTCAGATTATGGCACCCTCCCTGACCCCCTCACCGATCATCTGCCTGCTTTCTCATATCGCTCTCCTTCCCCTCTCCATCTACAGCATAAATATATCTCAACCCGCACCATAAAGAGCTTCAATCCTCAAACCTTCTCTGACACTTTGAAACACACAACAACCCGTACCATAAAGAGCTTCAATCCTCAAACCTTATCTGACAATTTGAAACACACAAATTGGAACCCCCTAAAAACCCTTCCTCTGGATGCTGCTGTCTCTCACTTCAACACAGTATTTACTAACCTGCTAAACTGCTTTGCCCCCCCCAGAGCCAAAAGAGTCATAACCATAACTGCCCCCTGTCTAACCAAAGAGGCTAAAACCCTTATGCATCTCAGAGACAAATCTTGGAAATGCTATCAAAAATTTAAAACACCCAGCTCTCTGTCTGAATACAAGCAACTTTGAAATAAGGTAAAAAAGCAAATAGCTACTAACCAAAAATCCTACTATTTCAAACTTCAAAATAACCATAAACCCAACCCAAGAAAATTCTGGAACAGTATCTCCTTAGTCCTCCATCCTGGCAAAAAAGGAAACCCCTGCCCTAACCCCAACTCTCTGGACCATGCCCTAGCGACTCACTCGATAGCTAAACTCACCTCATCATTCCTTGATAATACACCTACCCCCACCTCATCAAATACATCTAATTCCATCCTGCCAACCTCCAATTATACTGATCTTCCTTCTTTTTCTCTCAAGCCTATTCCTACAGATATCATTAAAAAACTCCTACGAAAATTAAAAACTGGTTCTAACGCCCCTGACAACATGCCATCTAACTTCCTCAAACTAGCTGCTGATGGCATAGCTCTACCTATCAGCATTCTAATAAATCACTCCATCCAAGAATCCTACGTACCCCTCATTTGGAAAAAAGCCTTCATCATCCCCCTCCACAAAGGAGGAAGCAACTCTACAGTCTCCAATTTCCCCCCAATAGCTATTTTGTCTCCTATCTCAAAAATCCTAGAAAAATGTATCCATCTACAACTCCTACCCTATCTGTTAGACAACCAACTAATGACCCCTTCTCAACATGGCTTCATACCAGGTCATAATACCACTCCTGCCTTGCTCTCCTTTCTTGAAATCATCAATTCTGCTCATGATTCCAGCAACATAGTATCTACCCTCCTTCTCGACTTATCTAAAGCCTTCGATACTGTATCCCACAATATCCTCTTGACCAAGCTCTCTCATATCAGTCTATCTTCTTCCTCCATCAACTGGTTCATCAGCTATCTCTCAGATAGAGAACAAGCTGTAAAGTGGAATAATTGTACTTCTTCCTTCATCTACACCCCAACTAGTGTTCTACAAGGCTCAATACTGGGCCTCTTACTATTCAATATTTTCATCAATGACTTCTACCAGAACATCCCCAATGCTAAACTTGTCCAATACACAGATGACTCTATCATCATCTGCTCTGCCAATTCTCTCCCCAAACTTAAGAATCTTACCCAAGTGCTAGATAACCATTTAGCTCTCATTCAAATCCAAAATCATGATATTCACCCCTTCCAGACACACCAAAATTGAAAAAACATCCTTCTCTATTTTCAGCCAAAACAAGACCTCTGTAGAAATCGTATCTAATACTAAGCTACTGGGATTAGTTATTGACGATCAATTAAAATTTGAAATACACCTACAAACTAATATTAAGAAAACTCATCAGAAACTTGGAATACTATATCGACATAACCGCTACCTCATTCCCTCAACCAAACAACTACTAGCTACCACATACCTCATTCCCTCACTCCTATATGGAACCCCTCTTCTTACTAATCTTCAATCTACCCTCAAATCTAAACTATCTTCGTGCTACAATAAAATCTCTAAGTTTGCCAGCGGATCCAAATCCTCCACTCATCACTGTGACTCCCTCCATTCTCTAAATTGGTTGGAACTCCCCAGCTATCTGATATATATTCAACTCACAACTGCACACAAGCTTATTTTCAAATCCTTTAACTGCCCTTCCCTCTCCTCCACCCTAAAACTACATCAGCCACATAGGCTACTCAGAAGCAATAATCAAAATCTCCTTGAAGTTTACAAACCCATACGTACTCCAGGACAACTACTATTATCTTTTTCTCTTGCCAGATCCTGGAATTCACTTCCCCCCTCACATTAGAACTACCAATAATGCCTCCACCTTCAAGACCTTACTCTACTCTCATCTGTCCTCCTTCTGGGAATGCTCCTGCTCTCACCCCACCTGAAGCTTTTTACTCCTTTCAACATTCCTATCTCAATTTCAACCTATGAGTCACAATAAATAAATATGTTGAATTTATGTTCTTATTTCAATGTTACTTTGTATGAACTCATAAATATTGTGTATTACTTGGATTTTCAACTATTTTGTAATTATTGTTATTACTATTTTTCTTTCTTTGGTGATTGTAAATATTATAGATACTCTCATTGCTGGAGCTTTTCTCCCCGGGCTTCCATTGAACATAGGTTCATAGGTTCATAGGTTAGTACTAGGCTAACTGCCCTTGCAAGCCATTTTAAGCCTATCCAATTATTCCCTGTGAGATTCAAACCCTGTACCTTGTATTTGTAAGGCAAACACCTTAACCATTAGGCTACTCTAGGCTCAACATGGCCCAATAAACTTTTCCAGTTAACAAACTGCAATAAATACATAAATAAATATCATCAGGGGCATTGCAGCCAGGTTTCAATGCCAGTAGAAGTTTTTTTATGGTGGCTGTATGGATGGGGTTGAAGGAGAAAGGAGGAGGTTGAGAGCAGGAGATACTAGGGGAGGGAGGAATTGGTGGAAATAAGGTGGGGAAGCCGAATGGGAAGTGAAGGATGATGTAAGATTACTTATGGAATCGATAAAGAAAGAGTTAAATTGGGTGGCTAAGTTCAAGTCAGAGGCATCTGGATCAGGGCAGGGGTTTTCTTTTTTGCCAGGGTTGAGAAGGGAGGAGATTCCATGCCAGAATTAATTGGGGTTGGTGATATGGTTGATTTGGAGTGCAGAGAAGTAGACTTTGTGGTATGAAATAATAAGTTTGTTTACTTTGTTACAAAGTGTTTTAAATTTATTAAGGGTGGTGATAATTTTATTTTTGGAGTAGAGTTTCCAGGCTTTATCCCGGAATTGCATGGCTAGTAAGGTATTTTTGGTTAGCCAAGGTACAGGATTGCTTCTTATGCGTTTTGTTTTCAGAGGGGCAAAGGAGTCAAGCAAGTTGAGGAAAGCTGAGTTAAAGTAGGTAACAACATTTTCTAAGGGAAGGGTTTTTAGTGGGTTCCAGTTCATTTTTTTAGTGCATTTGAGAATGTGCTAGGATTAAAGTTTTAAGACAGCGAGTGAAGGGGTAGGTATGAGTTTGTTGTATGGAGGAGGGAAGATGGTGGGCAAAAGTGGAGAAGTGGTCACATAATGGGTCGGGCAGACTGCCACTATCAGAGATGTAATGTGGATGAGAAACTAGAATCCAGTCCAAGGTGCTTCCAGTAAGGAAATTCTTAGAAGGCATAGTTGTTGAGTTAATAAGCTGAGTGAAGTTGTACAAGTTTATATTAAAACCCTATCCTCTACTCTGCTTCATACAGACTCCTCACAAGTGACCTCTGTCTGGCATACGAGGTGATCTTGTACCCTGCCTTGATGAGGGGGGTCTATATTATATGATTGAAACTTTAGTTAGTCGAATAACTAAAGCTCGACCACTAAATGTCAAGGATCCAAAACCAAGAACGGCAGTTTCCACGCAGGGAAACAATACCATTGTCCCAACTAAAAAAAAATAAACATTAAACACAAATCAAGTGGGGGGCTTCGTTCCCACATCCCCCGACAGGGGTGCTGTGCCCCCCACACCCCCTAACTAAATATACCAACTCCAAGATCACTCCACATTGTAGAAAGGGCAAAATCTATGTAATGGCCAAATAAATTGTTTCCCTGTGTGGAAACTGCCGTTCACGGTTTTGCAACTTCGACATTTAGTGATCAAGCTTTAGTTATTCAACTAACTAAAGTTTCTATCATATAATATAGACCCTTGATGGGACTGCTGCATATCTGCAAGTCAAGCTCCACTCGAGTAACCTGCACAAGCGGCCTCAAGCTCGTCAGTGACATCAATAGGACTTGTTGGCGGGACAAATTTGTGTCCCAGAGACTTCCCCATCTATGGAAGAGATTCCCTCTCCATGTCAAGCAGAGTACCTCTTTACCCCCTATTAAACACAACCTGGATAACTGGATGGGAAATAGAAAATACATCCCTGGGATTCCACCCATGTCCCTGCTGGACAGGGGTATCAGTTGCTGATTTGTCTATGCATGAGCTAAACTTTAGGCTAGGCTTATAAGGGTCTCAGGGCCAATAGCCTAGTAACTTCCTATGATTCTATGATCTTCTGAGACACATATCTGTCTCACTAACATGTCTTATTTATGTCACAAACAAAATTTAAATCCTTGGATCTAGTGGGTCTGATGCTGTTCATTTTGTGGATGTGCAAAAGGTCCATCAGAGCTGGGTCCAAGGATGCCTTGTATGCTGGGCATAGATCACCTCTCAGGAACCTGTGGGAGACAGACTATAGAGACAGGACTTTAAGGTGATCTGTACAGGACATTGAGTTTAGGGGCATTCCAACTGTTGCATATGTCTGATCAGGTACAAGCTGAAGGGGGCACTGTACTCAATGACGGGCTTAACAAGGGAAGAATAAAGTGGGACTATGATATCCTTGCACCTGGATGCCATGCCCTTACCTATAAGTTGGGCAACATGCAAAGATTTTCTTGCTGCCTTGGCCACATGTTGGTCAAAGGCCAGATTACTCTCTGTATATGGTCCCAGTTCCCTGACTACTGGGTCTTCTCTTACAGAAGGCGTAATTAGCCTGGGTGGCAGTTTTCCTGAAAGGTACCATAATGCATTTCCTGGCACTGAATCCCTTATTTGGCATCAATCATTTGTATGTGTTAGACCCGCTTGTAAGATGTTTGTGTCATAGATGAGGTTTGCAGTCATCTGCAAAATTCATCAGCCAAAGGCCCTTGACCTTAGCCTTAACCTCTGAGAAGTAGATGCTAAATAGGAGCTGTCCCAGCATGGAGCCATGAAGCACCCCACTGGTGACTCGTCTCTAAATGGAGGTGGTCTCACCAATCCTGACATCCTGGGTCATGTCTGTGATCTATCTTGAATCCAGCGAGTTTTGTAGGGGTTTATGCCTAGTTTGGTAAGTTTATCAACTATATTCAAGTGGAATTGTTTCAAATTTATTTATTTATTTATTTGTAGTTTGTTAACCGAGAAAGTCCACTGGGCCATACAGACCCTGTTTTCAATGGACGCCTGGGGAGAATAGTTTCTCAGTACAATAAAAAGCAAAATTATATATAATGGTAATAGACAATTATCAAAACAAATTAGATTACAAAGTTAAAAAAGAAAAAAAAATAGCAACTCAGTGGTCAGATAAATGTCAGTGACAGATTACATAAAACATTTTTTTTTAGGGAATGATTATGGCATGGAGGAATTTTAGGTAAACAAAGTAGAGAGAAAATGTATCATTAGTAGTAGGTGCTCAAGGAGGCTAAGTGTAAGCACAGTTCCAGATGGAAGATATGTACATATATAAAGAAATTTTTAAGTGGGCAAGATTTTGTGTTGTTCTAATAGCTACTGGTACAGCATTCCAATTTTTGGCTATAGAGTAAGAAAACAGAAGTTGGCCTGGAAGCCAGTTTGGCTTAAGAACCTATAAAAGTTGCTGATTCTCAGATCTAAGGGGCCTGTTTGGGAGGTAGAAGGTGAAGATAGAGCTATGGGCTGGACAATCAGAAGGTTTAAAGATATGTTTGTGAGCAGTTGCAAGTTACAGATAGTTGAGGTAGTTTGGTAGTTCTAGCCATTTTAGAGATTGAAGAGCAGTGCAGTGATGGGAGAAGTTTTTGGAGTTTGTGGCGAATTTTGCTATTTTATTATAACGTTTCGAGCTTGGCTTTTAGAGTGGATTGAAGGTTGGTAATTAGAGGGGTGCCATACATTAGAGAAGGGAGTAGGTAAGTGGAGGCAATGGTTTGTTTTGTAGGTGGGCTAAGGAATTGGTTGTGCCTATGGAGCATTCCAGGTTTCTGATGAGTTTTTTGGATGTTTTGTTGCAGGTGAATATCAAATTTTAGATGTTCATCAATGGATACTCCTTTGTGTGGGGCTAACAATTTGTATTTCTGGTTTACTTTGGAAATAAATACTGCACATGGCTTTGTCCAATAGGGTTGATGTTTTAGGGGTGAAAAGCATGATCTTGGATTTATTTGGGTTCAGGGCTAGGTGGTTATTGAACATTCAGGATTCAGTGGTGGTGAAGGATGCTTGAATTTTGAGTTGGAGTTCATCAATATAGTCAGCTGAGCAGATAATGGTTGAGTCATCTGAGTATTGCATAAGGATACCATCAGCCATAGACGTGTAGAAATTATTAATGAAAATATTGAATAGGAGGGGACCACGTATGGAGCCTTGAGGAACTCTAGTAGAGGTGTTCAGATAAGGAGAGATTGAGTTTTGCCATTTGATGGTCTGTTGCCTGTCTTTTAGATAGCTAGAGAACCAGTTGAGAGTGGTGGGGGAAGATTCCAAAGTTTGTGAGTTGTGATAGTAGCAAAGGATGGGAAACTGCATCAAAGACCTTTGATAGATCTAAAAATATGGTAGATACTATTTTCCTGGAATCACGAGCTCTGTTAACAGTATCCAAAAAAAGATATGAGTTCTTTTGTGGTGCTGTGTCCAGGTCTAAAACCATGTTGTGTAGAAGATAAGAGGTGGTTATGAAGTAGATAAGGCAGCAGCTGAACGTGGATGTACTTTTCCAACATTTTTGAGAAATGCCTTAGCCAGGTCTATGTAGGCAATATGCAGCATTTCCCCATCCAACAATTTGATGGTCCACCATTGTGAATTGGGATAACCATTGCAGTCCTCCATTCTCATGGTGCAAAGTCTGTTGTGAGGCTATAGCTGAAAAGTGACTTAAGTGGTCCTGATAGGTCATGTTTCAAGCTATTTAGGAGGCATTCTGGGAATATTGTCGGGGCTCCTTGAGGCTGTGTTTTTGGCCTTAGAGAGCATTGCCAGAACTTGCTCCCTGCTAATAGCTGGGGAGATTATGGTAGTAAGAATTTCATGGGAGGAGGAAGGAGGGAGTGGGGGGTGAAGTTTGAACTGAATCTGTCAACCATCAAATTCACTATGTCGCTTTGCTAATTGAAGGTGGCACCACTGACCACCATTTCAACACACTGATGTGTGCTGTCTTTGAGGTTTCAGACATAACTGTAGAAGGCCTTGTGGTAATCTTTAGACTGTGAGGCTATCTTGACCTCTTAATTGGCCTTGCTGGATATAATTAGTCCTATTGGTTTCCTGTTTAGTTTAATTAGAGAGCTCTCATTATTATGGGAACTGCTCTTCCTAATTTTAGTCATGACTTTTTTTTCTTTTGTTATATACCCTATTAAGGTTAGGATATCACCAGTGTGGTTTGTTTTTAGAGCTTGTTTTGGGCTTACTTCTAGTAGGTGCAGCAGCCTCTATACAGCCATTTACATGGTTGTACAAGGTCTATGTGAACAATTCCACATAGGCTGCTGTGAACTCGGGGTTGGGCTGCTGTGAACTCGGGGTTGGGAGGGGCACTGAATTTTACAAATTATCTCTTAATAGGATGTAGCTTGCATTAGAATAGTTCCCAACTGTTATGAGATTTGCTGGGGTTGCCAAGTTGACTTTTATTTCTAAGGAGAAACTTTGTGGTCTGACCTCACTACTGAGGATGTGACACTTGGGTGGGGGGGTGCAGCACTCTCCCATATTGGTGAGTACCAGGTCCAGTATGCTTCAACCTCTGGTGGGTGTGCACACAATTTGGTCAAGAGTATTTTGGGTTAGGAAAGTCCAGGAATTGTTATGCCTGCAAGTCTAGACATAGCTGCTGTTTTTATTCGTTTTGATCTGGTGAATTTGTTTCTTTATTTGTTTTTGTAGGTGTGTGACTAATTTGTCAATATTACCCTAATATAAACACTATTATTGTCATTTTTATTGGATGGATATTTATTTCTCTCAGAACTCTGGTGTAAATGAGACTTCCCAGCTAAATAGCTCTCTGGTGTAAATGGGACCTCCAGCTAAATAATTAACTAAACAGACAACTAACTAGCTAAATAGCTAAATAATTAACTAAACAGACAACTAAATAAATAAATTATTAAGCCACTAACAAACAAGGAAATAAATATATGTGGTTTTGATATGGGTTATGATTTATATTTTCACTTTTGAATATACTTCTTAATGAGAAAATAACATGGTGGTGTTTTTTTTTTTTGCTAAGCAACTGTCTCTACTCTGATGTTAGGTTGTCCTAGTAATTCCCTGTGGGTTATGCACTTACAGTCTCAAAGAGAACTTTATTTTTTAATTGATGATTAGTCACAATTGCATAATCTAAAATATATCATGCTAACCTGAAAATATCAAAATACACATTGTGCACACTTTCTGCAGAATGCCATTAAGGTTTGTGATCCATTTCTGCAGCATGGATTTCCAAAGCCAGTGCCAAGGTACAGAGGGATAAAATCCTGACTGTGGCCAAGTGACCTGAGCTCTATTAGCACTTAGGTGTCTGAGGTGTTGGCAAGGAGCAATAGGTGTTCCCATCTGGGCAGAGGGCATGCACTTGAGTCCATCTCTCAGTCAATCCTTGGCGAAGACTGGGGATGTACAGTGGGGCATTGCCATACTGGGGGAATAGGAGAGGGGCATTGGCTGAGTCATTTCAGAGGTAGGATTATATGCCAGCAAGCTGCCACTTCACATACACTCCAGGATGTTCAGATAGCACAAGTGATGGGAAAAGGAAAGACTAGGGCATAACAAAATGTTACAACATTAATACACAAACTCTTCCTATCTGTGTATGCATGTTACAAAAGACACATGATTGTACCTAGGCTAACATAACAAATTCATTTGGGCATCAAGTAGACTTGCTGTCTAAGAGATGCACTGCAGAAAATGTTTTTCATATTTGGTGCCATACAGTTTTTAACACAATCCCTAGAAATCAGTAAAATCCTCCCTGGTCATGCTAATTGCATGTGATTTAGAGACAGGTGTGGCTGCAATGAGGGAAAAAACTCATTATTGTCTTATTAACATGTCTCTAAATCAAACACAAGTACTCCAAGACATGGCCATATAGTGTTCTCCCTAGTGGCTCATGCATTGTATTACAAAAGGCACCCCCCTTGGATGCGCGTGTGCGCTCGCGCGCACACACACAAACACACACACACACACACACACACACACACACACACACACACACACACACACACACACACACACACTTACTACCACTATGTTGTTTTCAGTCATATATTAATTTTCATGCACATTTCTAGTTCTAGAACTCAGTCTTCAGTGTTATACCTTAGACTGATTTAACTTATTAGCCTTCCAATGGAGAAACCCAACTACACCACTACTCATGATCTGCCATCACCAGAAGTCACCACACCACTTTTTACTAAATTCATCTAGTTTACGTTAACCCCATTACTATGGAGGCATGTTTCTTTTTCATGATGATTTAGAAAAATAAATCCTGAATAATTTCTTTAATATATATAACCCAAAAAAGCCAAAGACAACTACAGAAATAAAAACAATTGAGACGACCAACTGTCTCAGCTATGTAAGACAATACGAGTGAAACAGGACCCGGTCAAGTATCACACGATTTATTCCAACCACAAACGATCACAAGAACATTGGTTAAGTGCTTTCATCTGTAAGAACACCATAACTGTGTATTACTGACAATTTTAAAAACTTTTTGGCGCCAAAAATGAACAACTGAAAATTCACATTTAAAGTGACAATACATAATATATACACATACTGCATGTAAACACTATTAAAACCTCGTATGTAAGAATAAATAAATATATGCATAAATGATTAAAACTAAGGATTAAAAACATATGTTACATAAAAATGGTCTCAGCTAAAAAACTACATAAGTTGTAATACTGATTTGATAGAAATAAAATCATTAATACCAGGGAATTTTGTGGCATAAGTTACAATTTGCCAAAAAGATTCCCTTTTACATAACTGTGCTTTATGATTACCCCCTCTAGCTGATATAAATATTTGATCAATAATTGCAAATTTGAACAGTGTGTATCACCATATTTATTTATATGCCTAAACAAGGCATTTTTAGTGTCTTTAACTTTTATTTTATATAGGTGCTCGTAAATACGTCTTTTCAGTTGTCTCTCTGTTTTCCCTATATAAAATACAGCACATGTGCTGTACTTCGCTAAATAGACAATGTTGTTACTGTTACAGTTCCCCTTTCTAAACCATACATATGTCTTATTAATATCATCCAATTTTATTCCTACATCTTCATTAATGGCAAAACATTGTTTACACTGCCCACATTTTTTAGTATGGATATTTGTTACCGTATTATTATAATTATGTGTATTTAATACATTCTTAATGTTCATACTCATTTTGAACACAAAATTATGGTCCCTACCAATAACATTTAATAGTTCATCATCAGTTACCAATATATTCCAATGCATCTTTATAATGTTCTTAATATCAGATACGAATGGGGAATATGTAAGAACACAAACTCTGTTATATTCTTTTTGTACATTATTTATAGTGCTTGATATGTTAAAATTCTCATTACCAAGAATAGGTGAAATTTTTTTACCCCATTCATTAATAACATAAGCTGATATATCATCTAATATGGCTAGAGGATACCCTCTATTGTTTAGGCATATAAATAAATATGGTGATACACACATGTTCAAATTTGCAATTATTGATCAAATATTTATATCAGCTAGAGGGGGTAATCATATAGCACAGTTATGTAAAAGGGAATCTTTTTGGCAAATTGTAACTAATGCCACAAAATTCCCTGGTATTAATGATTTTATTTCTATCAAATCAGTATTACAACTTATGTAGTTTTTTAGCTGAGACCATTTTTATGTAACATATGTTTTTAATCCTTAGTTTTAATCATTTATGCATATATTTATTTATTCTTACATATGAGGTTTTAATAGTGTTTACATGCAGTATGTGTATATATTATGTATTGTCACTTTAAATGTGAATTTTCAGTTGTTCATTTTTGGCGCCAAAAAGTTTTTAAAATTGTCAGTAATACACAGTTATGGTGTTCTGATGAAGTCTGTATTTACAGATGAAAGCGCTTAACCGATGTTCTTGTGATCGTTTGTGGTTGGAATAAATCGTGTGATACTTGACCGGGTCCTGTTTCACTCGTATTGTCTTACATAGCTGAGACAGTTGGTCGTCTCAGTTGTTTTTATTTCTTTAATATATACATATAAATTTGGAGAGGGGCTTTACTGAATTCAGTAAAGTGTGTTGTAAGTTATAATGAAAAAAAAAATGAAAGAGACTTCAGTTTGATAAAGCCTGTATTTCTAGTGCCTTTTTAGCTCCCTGTAGCTGGCTATTGGGTGCCACCAGTTCCTAACTTCATTCTCAGAGTCTACTGGACCTACTTTTGTCTCTCTCAGACTCTACATGGCACACATCTGGGTTGGGAGAAGAAATCAAGAACTCTGTGGTAGCATCTTGGTGTTGCTTGGAAGTATTTTCTCACTATGCCCTAAATCTCTCCTTCCAATTCATATACTTGTTGAATGTCCAGGTCAGACATGCAATGGAGACAGGTTGGTGTATTGTCTATATTGTCTAGCTTCTGAAATGACTCAGTCAGTTGCTCTTACCTGTTTCACCTTAAGGACAATGATCCCTTGTGTGTCCTCAGCCCCACAAGAGATTGCCTGTGAAGTACATCCAAATTCATGTCCTACCTCTCTCTCAGGATGGGCATATCCATCCTTCACGTCCAACACTTCAGACACCCAAGCTGCTGATTGAACCTGGATCACCTAGGTCATAGTCAGGGTTTTGGCTTAAAACCTACTTTCTGGCAAGTATGCATCTGTTTCATGATTTAAAACATTGTTAATAGTCCTTATGTTTCATTACTTCAAAGGGTGATAAAATAAGTATGCTGAATACTGGGAAAGTGTGGAAGGTAGAGAAAAAATAAAATGCAGCAAGAATTATTTTATGAATATTACAAATGTTCCTTGGAAGTTAAATATTCAAAACGTAGGTGGTGACAGAATTATGGTATTTCGCTATTATGAAGGCTAGTTGCTCAGCATAATGCATCAGAAATTATCCAAGTGCAACTAACTCTGGGTAAGACCACAATCAAAATTGTAGCTTGTTACAGATCTCCCACCATGCCTCAGGATTCCCACTCCTCAGTTCTTGATACACTGGAAAATATTAGGGTACAACCTAACACCCTAATAATGGGCGATTTCAACTACCCCACCATTAACTGGGAAAACTACTCATGTACCAACTCTTGTGCTCAACATTTTCTGGAATTCTTAAATTCCATCGCCTTGGATCAACTTATCCACACCCCCACCAGGGGCAGCAATATCCTTGACCTGGCATTACCAGTATGATCAACCGGTGTTCCACACCAGAGGTCAATTCCTCGTTGGTCAGATCCGACCACAAGATAATCACCCTATACATACACATTCCACCCATACCCGCCATTAGGGAAACCACCGTAAAAAATTTCTCCAAAGTCAACTTCACGTTTCTTAAGACAGAAGTGGCAAACCTCACGACACCCATGCTGACAGACAATAGAGGTGCGACTGCTGAATCCTATACAAATGCACTTTATAAGCACTTACACGAGTGCATGGATTGTGCAATCCCTGACAGAACCAAGATGCTATCCTCCAAAAAAAGGAAGCCAATCTGGTGGTTCCCTGCCATAAACAAACTCTACAACAGAAGAAAGAAACTGTTGCAAAAAAAGAGTAAAATCCCATGATTGGAGGAAATACCTGGTCAGCCTCAGTAAGAAGCTGAGATCCCTCATAAAATCTTCCAAAGCTAGTTACGAAAACAAAATTGCCACTGATTCTAAAGACAATCACAAAGCATTCTATAGCTATGTCAAGAATCTCGATGGAAACACTCAGATCTGCTCTGAGTTACAGCACAATGGCACTAAATATACAGAACCAACTGATATTGCCAACATCCTGGTAGATAGGTTCAGTGCTAACTTCTCTCACCCCCTAAAGGGCCCATCTCTATACCGGAAGAATGCAAAGTTCCTGTAATCACGGCTGCACAGGTAAAAAACACACTCTCCAAAGCCAAGAACACAGCATCCATGGGACCTGACAACATCCCAGGCTGTGTTCTACATGAACTACTGAACGGACTGGCACTCCACCTAAGTACCATGTTCAATCATAGCCTCACCTCAGGCTTTGTGCACACTGAATGGTGCACAGCAACGGTTATCCCACTCCACAAAGGGGGAGCCACCACAGACCCTGGAACTACTGCCCCATTAGCCTGACAAGCCTGGTCTACAAGAATATGGAATGTATCATCATGGAACTTATAAACAATGACATTGGTAATCTCCAAACTCTGGACCTTACCCAGTTCAGGTTTGTAAAAGGCAGATCATGTCTCCTAAACCTGACAGACTTCTTTGAAGCGGTCACCAAAGCCGTAGATGTGGGTAAGGTGGTTCACACAGCCTATCTAGATCTCGCCAAGGCTTTTGACACCATCCTCCACTCTGGAATTATAGATAAACTCACTAAACTAGGTATGACTCCCTATGTCACAAGATGGGTTGCCAACTGGCTCACTGACAGTACCCACACTGTGAAAGTAGTAGACTTTAAATCCAACTTCAGAACAGTGACAAGTGGAGTACACAGGGTTCAGTCCTGGGTCCTCTCCTGCTTGGTATCTACTTCTCTGAAGTACAGGCTAACACAGAAGGTCTTTGGCTAACAAAGTTTGCAGATGACTGCAAACTAGGAGCCATAATCAAAACTCCTAACAATGTGGACATCCTACAAAAGGGCCTCACTGAGACAGACGCCTGGTGTCAAACCATGGCCTCAAGCTCAATGCCAAAAAGTGCATTGTCACCCCTTTTGGTAAAAACTCTGTACCCATGAACTACCACATAGGTGGTAGTCTACTTAACACTGAAAGTGTGATAAGAGACCTTGGGACACAGGTGGACAGTAGTCTTTCCTTTGATAATCACATCACCACAGTAGTCAGGAAATCCTTCTGTGTGGAACACCTTATCATAAAAGGTTTCTCATCCAGGAAAAAAGAGGTCATTGTTCCCCTCTACTTATCACTCATTAGACCCATTATAGAGTACAATGCCCCTTTCTGTGTGTACCTCACAAGACTTCTACAACAACTAGAAAGGCCACAGAAATACCTCACAAAGAGGATTATCAGCCTCAAACAGATGCCCTATGCAGACCGTCTCAAAAAACTCCGGCTTTACTCCGTCGCATATCACCTAGTCAGAGACGATCTCTGCCTAACATACAAATCTATGTCAAACCCAGAGCTGTTGGACATGCTTAACTTAAAGAAACCCCAATCCCTCTGAGCTACACGCTCTAGGGACCTAAACCTTGTCACCACAATAAGCAGAACATGCTGGAGGGATAGATTCCTGTCCAGGGACCAACAGCAGCCTTAGATCAAATGGTGCCCTAGGCAAAAGGGCTCCACGGCGCCCCCTACCACACCACCTGGTGCCCCCATACAGGCCTACCTACACCATATAAATGCTGGAAAAGTGCCCCTTCTAGAGCGGTGCCCTAGGCAGTCATCCAGTTGGCCTATGCCTAAGGCCGGCTATGCCAGAGACTTCCCATACTCTGGAACAAACTACCTATCTATATCAAACAAAGCTCCTCATTAGCATTCTTCAAGAAAAATCTTGATGATTTGATGGGAGATAGGAAATTCACCCCGGGGATCACTTCTGTGGCTCTGCTTGACAGGGGCACAGGAAAATAATTTTCTTGGGTGGCGAAAGCCAGGGTACTGTTTGGCTAGGCTTATATAGGCTCTAGGGCCAATAGACTAGTACCTACCTATGAACCTTTGAACCTATGAATATAGTTTATTTTATTGATTCAGTGAGAGGAGCTGATAAAGGAAAAACAAAAAGTATATTAAGAGGATTAAATGCATTGTGATTATTTTGAATGAAGAATGTTTGGTGATTACCTCTGAATAAATTTTCAAGACTCGAAGTATGAACAATAACGGAAAGAGTATAACTGGTGAAAAATTGTGGTGGAGAGGAGACAGTGAAACATATTATTAATTAATTTTATTATTTATTAATTCCAAAAAAAAAAAGATGATTTGGATAAATGATAAATAAAAGTATGTTTAAAAGTTAAATGTCAAATTTGAATATGGATATGATTTTGTATAGTTACAAGCAAAAACAAGAGAAATATCTAGATAACATTTTTGTAAGCTATGTTTGCTTTGGTCAGAATGGGAGGTATGGGCATTTTTTTTTATATTTTTATTTTAACAAAAACATGTGATGTTACCTCATATATTCACTTTCCCAAAAATACATTTGCTAACATGTTATATGAAGATGTAACTAAAAGAAAGGAAAATATGAACTCAGTAGACCTTATAATCTAAATAATACAGGTTTAAATGCCGCACATGAGGACTAACTGGGAAATGGAAAAATAAAAGGCAGTGGTTCATAGGTTCATAGGTTCATAGGCTGGTACTAGGCTATCGGCCCTAGGGCCTATACAAGTCTAGCCATAACAATTCCCTGGCTATTACTTACCTGGTCCCGTCTAACAGGGTGATCGAAGTGATCCCTGGGGTGAATTTCCGATCTCCCATCCAATCGTCAAGGTTCTTTTTGAATAAGGCCAAAGAGGCGCTCAGCTTGACATGTATGGGCAGTCTATTCCAGAGTCTGGGGAGTCTCTGGGTCAGGAACCTATCCCTCCAGCATGTTTTGTTCATTGTGATGGCCAGGTTTAGATCCCTGGAGTGTGTGGCTCTGACGGATTGGGATTTCTTTAAGTGTAGCATGTCCAACAGCTCTGGGTTTGACATGGCCTTGTATGTTAAGCAGAGATCACCTCTGAGCAGGCAATATGTGACAGAGTATAGCTGGAGTTTTTTTAGATGGTCAGCATAGGGCATCTGCTTTACACTTGTGATTCTTTTAGTGAGGTATTTCTATGGCCTTTCCAGTTGTTGCAGATGTCTTGTGAGGTACATACCAAACAGGGCATTGTACTCTATAGGGTCTAATGAGGGATGAGTACAGTGGGACAATGACCTCCTTTTTTCTGGATGAAAAGCCCTTAATGATGAGGTGTGCCACATAGAAGGATTTCCTGACTGTTGTGGCAATGTGGTTATCAAAGGTGAGACCACTGTCCACTTGTGTCCCTAAGTCCCTTGTCACACTTTCAGTGTTTAGTGTACTGCCACTTATGTGGTAATTCATGGGTACATGTTTTTTTCCAAAGGGGATAACTATACATTTCTTGGCATTGAGCTTGAGCCCATAGCTCTGGCACCAAGCATCTGTTTCTGTAAGGCCCTTTTGTAGAATATCCACATCATTTGGGGATTCAATAATGGCTCCCAGTTTGCAGTCATCTGCGAACTTTGTTAGCCAGAGTCCCTTAGTGCTGGCCTGTACTTCAGAAACGTAGATGCCAAACAAGAGCGGTCCCAGGACTGAACCCTGAGGTACTCCGCTTGTCACTTGTCTGGAGCTGGATTTTGAGTCGGCTACTTTTACAGTGTGGGTTCTGTCAGTAAGGCAGTTGGCAACCCATCGAATGACGTAGGGATTAATGCCCAGCTTAGTAAGTTTAGCTATGATTCCAGAGTGGGGGATGGTGTTGAAGGCCTTGGCAAGGTCCAGATAGGCTATATGGACCACCTTGCCCTCATCCACGGCTCTGGATACTGATTTGAAGAAGTCAGTCAGGTTGAGGAGACAGGTTCGGCCCTTTAGAAAACCAAATTGGGTGGGGTCCAGTGTTTGAAGATTGCCTATGCCTTTGTTTATAAGAGATATGTGTTCCATGGCTTTGCAGATCAGGCTTCTCAGACTGATGGGACGATAGTTCCTGGGATCCAAGGTGGATCCCCCCTTGTGGAGTTGAATAACTGTAGCTGTGCGCCACTCATTGGGCATGAAGCCTGAGGTGAGGCTATGATTAAACATGACACTTAGGTGAGGTGCCAGTTCATTTTGTAGTTTATGTAGTACACAGCCCAGGATGTTGTCTGGTCCCATGGATGCTGTATTCTTAGCTTTGGAGAGTGTGTTTTTTACCTGTGTGGCCGTGATTACAGGAATTTGGCAATCTTTTGGTATTGCACTGGACCATTTAGGGGGTCAGAGGGTGGATAAAGTTGGCACTGAATCAATTCTTGACATAACTATATAATGCCTTGTGGTTGTCCGTGGAATCTTTGGCAATTTTATTTTCGTAACTAGCTTTGGAGGATTTTATGAGGGATCTCAGCTTCTTACTGAGGCTGGTAAGGGGGTATTTTGCATCCTGGGATTTTCCTCTTTTCTGCAACAGTTTCTTCCTTCTGTTGTATAGTTTGTTTATGGAAGGGGACCACCAGATTGGCTTCTTCTTTTTTTGGAGGAGAGCATCTTGGTTCTATTTGGAATGGCATGATTCATGCATGAGTGGATGTGCTCATACAGTGCCTTAGTGTAGGATTCAGCAGTCGAACTTTCAGTTCCCATCTGCATGGGTGTCATGACATTTGCCACTTCCGACTTGAGTAGCATGAAGTTAGCTTTGGAGACGTTTATTATGGAGGTTTCCCTACTTGGGGGTGGGATGTGGACGCCAAGGGTGAATAGCTTATGGTCAGACCTGACCAACGAGGGGGTGACCACTGGCATGGAGCATCGATCTCCCATGTTGGTAATGACCCGGTCTAGCATATTTGAGCCTCTGGTGGGACTATGGATTAGTTGATCCAGGGCATTGGAATTTATGAATTCCAAGAACCACTGGGTTAAGGTGTTGGTGCCCGAGTAGTTTTCCCAATTAATGGCAGGGTAATTGAAATCACCCAGTATTATGGTGTTTGGTTGTATCTTAATATTTTCCAGTACGTTTAGAAAGGTGTAGTGAGAATTTGGGGGCATGGTGGGGGATCTGTAGCAAGCTACAATTTGGATTGCAGTCTTACCTAGTATTAGTTGTACCCGTAGAATTTCAGATGCATTGTGTTGGGCAACTAGCCTGGAGGTGTGAATATCCTTGCTGAATATGGACACTCCTCTGCCTTTAGTGTTTTGGTCCTGGTTTGGTGGCTGAAAAGTGTGTTAAGAGTTGTAGCCTGGTATTGCAGGGGTGCTCTCTGGAGCCTTGAACCAGGTCTCAGTTACTGTACAGATATCAATGTTCTCCATTTTTAGAAGTGCCTCAAGAGAGTGCATTTTGAGGTTTAGACTTCTAGCACTGAGTAGCATTACCTTCAGATTTTGCATGCTTATATCTGTTACAGTGGTGTTTTTTTCTTTTGAGCCTTGCCTAAGAAAGGCACTACAGGAGTGGCAAGAGCCTTAGCCAGTAACCTGAATCCCAGGGGCGACAGGTGCAGACTATCTCTGGCAAAGCATCGTGGTCTGTTGATCATCCCAGGCAGACAGGTACTGGATCCCCTATGAATGACACCAGAAACTTAGCCAATTGTTGAAGTCAATCATTTTGCCCTTATACTGTGGTATCATTCTGGGCGAAGGCAGGATGCTACTCAGGGCTAGGGTCATACCTACCTGGGCCACATGATCTGAGAGCTCTTCCATGTCTCTTTTCATGTAGTCCAGGGAGGTACATCTGAAGTCATTCACTCCAACATGGACAATGACAGAGTCATATTTGTACTTGTTGTGGAGTGACTTGAGTGCATGCATGATGTGGCGGATCCTGGCACCTGACAGGCAACTGACTGTAATTTTCTCCTTGTTCAGCCTGGTGAGTGGGACATCAGTGTGCCTGACTATAGAGTCACCTATGACTAATGTGTTGGCCACGTTGTCTTGCCTTCGGGGCTGTTGTTGAGTGGCACACTGGTGTTGTGAGCTATGCGACACTTTTGTTGTGAATGGTGTTTGTTTGCGTTTCAGCTTCAGAGGTCCTTGTTGCTTGGGCAGGTTAATGTTAAGGGCCTCCGCATAAGTGGGTTTAGTGTTACTATGTGTGGATGTTGGAGGCGTGAGGTTTGAAGGGCTATGTGTTGCTTGAGGTGTAGTGCAGGTGTTAACCTTCTCCGCTTGACTGTCTAGCACAATCTTGGGTGGAGAGAGCTTTGCTTCCAGTTTGGCTATGTAAGTGCATCTCTCGCAGGTTGTAATGTTGGGTGGTAGGAGGAGAGGGTTTTCTGTGTACATGAGGCAAATGCTGCATTACCCCAGTATGCCCAGATTCAACAGGTGGATAGAGACCCATTAGGAAAACCACCAGAAAAAGATAAAAGATAAAAATAAATGATGTTTAAACAGATTTGCTCAATATTCTTTCTCTAATAGTCAATACATATTGATCTCTTGTCCTTTCTGTTTTACTTTTTGTACGAACAGAATTTCCCAAAAAAGAAACCACTAAACAGTTTTAAGAAAAAAAAGTTAATTTTCTTTTCAGATCATTTATAAAAGTCAGTGGGTAACTACTGTTTCTACAAGTATTTTTATATTGTACCTTAGTGATGCACTTACTGTGTTCTCCAGAAAACCCAGAAGGTATACACCAAGATGACAAAAAAATGATTCAAAACCTCTTTTACCATTATCCAGTTGTTTTGTTCTAAGCCACAAGGAAAAAATGAGATCATAGCTGCCAACAATGAAAACATTCTGCATTCTTTTCTCCACAATGATTGTACTTTGAATTAATGGCATACCCTACATTATATGAATGTAGTGGGGCAATTATCTGCTGAACACACACAGCAGCATATACTACAGATGTAGTATGACAATGAAAATGTCTTTAGAGAATAGAGATTCATCATTTCTTGTTGTACCTATACCTTTCTCAACTGCAAATGAAGGAATGTTCTGTTGTAAGAAGTGTGTTGTATGTCCTGACATTTATACAAGCTCACAATATACTTTTAAGCATCAAAAATATACAATTAAGTTTCAAAGACATTTTGATTGTCATACTACATCTGTAGTATATGCTGCTGTGTGTTCAGCAGGTAATTGTTTTTACATAAGTAAGACATCCAGAAAACTCTCAGATAGAGTTAAAGAACATTTAGCTGCCATTAGGCATTTGAATACCAATAATGCCTTAGCTAAACACACTTTTTCTTGTAATAGTTCGTTTAAATTTTTAATTCTTGAACAAGTAGATCCATTTTTTTTTGGTGACACAGATGTTTTTCTTGAGCTGAGAGAACTAAAGTGACAGCTTCTGCTAGGTGCAGATATGCCACCTAGTTTAAATGAATTAATTAACAGTAAATGTGCACTAAAATGGTACAGATAAATTTCAGCATATCCATAATCTATACATACTACACAGCTCATTAATATGTATTCCATGTATATATATCTACACTGTCATTGCTAGTTTTGAAAAAACAGTACACAGCTTTTAATTATGTATCTGTATTTTCATTGCTCATTTTGAAAAAACACTACACAGCTTATAAATATGTATATATCAACACTTGTACTGCTTATAAATATGTATGATATGTATATATCTACACTTGTACTGCTTATAAATATGTATGATATGTATATATCTACACTTGTACTGCTTATAAATATGTATGATATGTATATATCTACACTTGTACTGCTTATAGATATGTATGATATGTCCAGTGGCGGCCCGTGCTATTGGACTGCCAGACTGCAGCCCCCTCAACTTTAAAATAAAAAAATAAAAATAAATTTTCTGGACTGCTGCTGAGACAGTCTGGAGCATGCGCAGATTGTCTCAGCAGCTCCCAGAAGTCTATGCAGTTAACTGCATAGACTGTCCTGGGAACTCGCTGGGGAAACACGTCGGGGTCGGACTGCAACATCAGCAGTCAGGAATTTAGGATCTCGCAACAGGCAGGGTCTGGATTGGAGTTTGCTGCAGTCTCATCGGGGGAAAATCTTGCGACGGGCAGGGTCAGATGTGTGTGGGTTTTGGATAGGGATCAGATGTGCGGTGGTGGTTTACAGGCAGGATTTATTTTGGATTTGCAGTGGTGTACTGTTTACAGGCAGGATTTATTTTGGATTTGCAGTGGTGTACTGTTTACAGGCAGGATTTACAGTGGCAGTGGTGCACTGTTTACAGACAGGATTTATTTTGGATTTACAGTGGTGTGTGTGTGTGTGTGTGTGTGTGTGTGTGAAAATGCTGGTGGTTAGACTCATGGTGGTGTGGTAGGGAATACCTCAGGCTTGAACCCTGAACCTTGTATGCAGGTGTTAAAGACCTGAATTCCCTACCCACCACCATTTGTAAACAAATTGCAGATTTTTGCCTCATATTTGATCTGATCTATTCCTTATAATATCTGTGGTTTGTAAATATTGCAATGCTTGATATTTGATGGTGCAGTGGTTGCATTGTTGCCTCACAGCTGCAGGTTCTTGGGTTTGATTCTTGGCTGGGGTGCCTTCTTTGTGGGGAGTCTGTATCTTCTCCCTGTGTTTGTGTAGGTTTGCTTTTGTGTCCTCCCATGTTATAAATACATGTCTGCATTATTTCTTCCTGGGCCTCTGCTGAAAATTGTTTTTTTTGTTCCAAGTCAGACTGTCCTGATTAACAAATGTTAAATAAAATTGACAGGCATTTGAATTTCAGACTTCAGGTTTCTGAATGTTTGCTTCCTTACATATTTGATGGCGCAGTGGCAGTATTGTTGCCTCACAGCTATAGGTTTTTGGGTTTGATTCTTGGCTGGGGTGCCTTCTCTGTGGTGTCTGCATCTTATCCCTGTGTTTGTGTGGATTTGCTCTGGTGTCCTGCCATTTTACAAAGACATGTGGCTACAGTATTTCTCCCTGGGCCTCTGCTGAAAATTGTTTTTGTTCCGTCAGAAGTAAAATTGACAGGCATTGGAATTTCAGACTTCATATTCTTCAGAAAATACATAGTAAGACAACTTTTTATTCTAGCAATAACTATATAGTAACACAACCTTTTATTATAGCAATTTTTTAAGTTTATAAGATGACTATTTGAAATTTGTCCTTATTTTTGGGACTGTAATACCCTGTTATTGGCTTTGTCCAGGTTTTTTGTGCTAAGGTTGACAGCTATGGCAAGAACTGAATTCACTGAATATGTTTGAGGGCTGTATTCCCTCATTACTGGGTTTGTCCAGGTGTTTTGTGCTAAGAGGTTGACAGCTATGGTGAGAACTGAATTCATTAAATGATAGCCATTTAAGTTTCAGTCTTCCTCTCTTTCACAAAGCAGCTGATCTGGCGTAGTGGTATGTTGCTCTTGACTGTTTTGCACAGGGACCTTGGCAGCAAAATGTACGGTGGTAACACAGCATTTTTCTTTCACAAAGCAGGAGATTTGGCATAGTGGTATGTTGTTCTGACTCTTTAGCACAGGGACCTTGGCAGTAAAATGTATGGTGGTAACACAGCATTTTATTCTAGCAGCTTTCCAAGATTATACAAGCAATGTTTAATGTGTCCCTGTTTTTTGCCCTTTTGACCCACCCCAATAAATTTGGCTTTTTCCAGACTTCTTGTGCTGCAAAGTTGAGATGCAGTTGAGTACTGAGTAGATTTTACAAGGAGCTGAGAACTGCAGGGGAAGAGAAGTTTAGTGCTGATTATGCTAAGTCAGCTCACATTGCTAATAGCACAACAGGTTGTGTATTTGCTTTTGATGCAGAAGGTTGTTGGTTCTACTCCTATAAGGGGTGAATGCTGCCGTACTGAAAGTTAAGATACTAACTATGTGCCTGTTATCAGTTTGCCATCCATTTCCTATTGCAATACTACTAGCTTATTTTTAATGTAATTTAGGCAATTTATTCCTCTGGGGCATTAGACACTTTATTTTTTGAAGAAACCATGAAATATAAAGGTGATTGCTAGCAGCAACCTCTTCATTACAGATTTATTTAAAGTGGAATTATTTAGATGACTTTTTTACTACTTCAGAGATTGTGCATATTTACTGATAATGGTGGACTGTAGAATTGTGCATATTTACTGATAATAGTGGACTGTAGAAGTTTGAGTAGACTTTTATGATGGAAATGTTCTGAATTGGGCAGTTTTGTTTAATTGTTTACTGGAAAAATGTTCAAAGCAATAGGAAGGTGTATCAAAGAGCACATGTATGTTTCATATGCAAGGGGCCTATGATTTGAAAACAGCCCAGAATTAATTTTTATCTGCCACGGGTAAAATGTATTTTCTTTGAATGTGGGTTTTAATGTTGTTTCAATGAATGTGAGTTTCAAGGGCAGAGAAGTTTTAATGCCAAGTTTGTTTAGCAGATGTCTTAGTGTTTGTGCTGTAAAATGCAAAATAAAACTTTCAAATGAAGTTCAAATCATCATAGAAGTAAATCAGTATGCAGATTAGTGTTTATGGTAAATGGAGTGAAATAGCAAAGTAATGGATCATTGGAATGGCTGCAGGGGGAGGCTCCATTCGACCATGGTTTTGTGAGGGGGAAGGGCGGCAAACATAGGCAGCCCCAGCTGAACTATACCTCCCAACTGTCCAGATTTTCAAAGAATTAATAGATTTTTTGCTTCTTATTTTTGATTTGTTCCTCATAACATTTTGTGGTTTTCTGGCAAATCATTTAGGAATTAAGTCACTAAATAATGACACACTAGTTTCAGACTTCATAACCTTCAGAAAAATGCATGCTAAAGTAAGACCTGTTCTATCAACGGTCCCAGTTTATACAAGAGCAATTTTTAGTACTGCTTATATGTTCCCCCAATATAGTTGGCCTTGTCCAGATTTATTGCATTAACAGGTTGAAAGGTACATGCAAATAAATTGCTTTATAGAATTAGGCATAGCCAAACCTCTCAACTATCCCTGATTTTGGCTCAAAATGTTGCTCTTCCCCTAATGATCCCTCCGCAAAATAGCAATTTTGGAAGAAAACCTGGAGGTTTATAATTAAGAAATAACTGTAATAATCAGATTACTTTTATTTCAGAAATGCATGTAGATTATTTTATTTTGTCAGCTGCTCAAGTTAGCAGTACTAATATTAAAGTGTCCCTTCTTTGACATGTTCCCAGCTGTATTGTGTTGCTGTTTTATATTTTTACATCACATTTTTGGTCCATTTTTCATAAAAGTGTGTTTTTTTGGCAAATTAGTGACAGATAATTAAAGACTGAAGTTAGAAAATAATGACAGACATTTGAGTTTCAGATTTCATATCATTCAGAAAATTCATACTAATGCAAGACCTCTATTAGCTTTCTAAGTTTATAAGAGCAATATTTTAAAAATTGTCCTTATTTTTGGGCCTTTGTCCCATTTCTTTGTATGGCTTTGTCCAGATTTCTTGCTCTGAGGTTGAGAGGTATGACAAATGTGTCAGGGCCATCACAAGTCAGCCAGAGACATTTCAAACTGTGACATACTTGTTGCACACCACTCCCCCATGTAGTGACTCTGGATGTGTCGAAGCAAGGCAAGGAGTAGTTATGCAGTGTAAATGTGCAGAGAATCCCACCCATCCAAGGTAGACACAAGTACTAGAGTGGCTTTTCATCTGTCCTTGATTTTTACAGAATGGTCTGGTTTCTGTCATATTTTTGTACTGTTGATTTATGCTTATTACTCAAAGTGCCTGTTGCTCTGTGTTTAAGTAGCAATACTTTAATGACCATCTGGTAAGCTTGGCTGAGATTGCAAGATGCAAGTAAGCTTTAATAAGCATACTGTTAAAGAATTGCCAACATTGAAAGCCTTTCTGTTGCCATGTAGAGAATACTTAACTAGATAATGTATAAGCCTTGGGTATTGAAATGCATATGCCAGTATTTGTAATAAAGGACAGAATTACATTATTTTAAGAGTCTCATTACACTTGGAGACTTCCAATGCAGGCTTTACCCGTAAACCGAATGCCAATCGCGTGGTCCATAACCTGTACAGTAATCCTTTTAAGCAATGTATCTTGAGCTTATTTCTTGTTTGCTTTTCATTTTTTACTTTGATCATGTTTTCCCCATGAAACAAGTAGATGTTAGGCAGCAGGTCTTTTTTTGGATAAGGAACATTTTTACAAGTGGGGGCATCAGAGATTTCTTCTTTCAGCATGTTACTTGTTACTTTAAAAAAGCTGAATATAAATTATAATTAGAACTGCAGTGCAAGAAGTGGTTTGAGATGAGTGCTGCTTGTTTTTCTTATACTTGATTTTGACTGGCATTCCATTAATGTATTTAAAAAAAAGTAATTTATTTTTTCATGCCTCACAACCTTTTTTGTTTCCATCTAGATATTAAGCTGTCATGCAGGCAATGCATTGAAATATTTTTATTCTTCTACACTTCATTTTGTCTTGATTGGACTCTCATAATGATGGTTTGGCACCCAGGGCAGTATATTTAGTTTTTGTGGTTTGCTACTACAGGTGTGTGTGGTAGGGAATACCTCAGGCTTGAACCCTGTACCTTGTATGCAGGTATTAAAGACCTGAATTCCCTACCCACCACCATTTGTAAAAAAAAATGTTTGATCTGATCTGTTCCTCATAATATTTGTGGTTTGTAAATGTTGCAATGCTTGGTATTTGATGGTGCAGTGGTAGCATTGTTGCCTCACAGCTGCAGGTTCTCAGGTTTGATTCTTGGCTGTGTTGCCTTCTTTGTGGGGTCTGTATCTTCTCCCTGTGTTTGTGTGGGTTTGCTTTTGTGTCCTCCCATGTTACAAAGACATGTCTGCATTATTTCTTCCTGGGCCTCTGCTGAAAATTTTTTTTGTTCCAAGTCAGACTGTCCTGATTAACAAATGTTAATTAAAATTGACAGGCATTTGAATTTCAGACTTCAGGTTTCTGAATGTTTAATTCCTTGCATATTTGATGGTGCAGTGGTAGTATTGTTGCCTCACAGCTATAGGTTTTCTGGTTTGATTCTTGGCTGGTGTGCCTTCTGTGTGGAGTCTGCATCTCCTCCCTGTGTTTGTGTGGATTTACTCTGGTGCCCTGTCATTTTACAAAGACGTGTCTGCAGTATTTCTCCCTGGGTCGCTGCTGAAAATTGTTTTTGTTCTGTCAACAGTAAAATTGACAGGCATTTGAATTTCAGATTTCATGTTCTTCAGAAAATACATAGTAACACAACCGTAACACAACCTTTTATTCTAGCAATTTTCTAAGTTTATAAGATGAATATTTGAAATTTGTCCCTATTTTTGGGACTGTATTCCCCCATTATTGGCTTCGTCCAGGCTTTTTGTGCTAAGGTTGACAGCTATGGCAAGAACTGAATTCACTGAATATGTTTGAGGGCTGTATTCCCTCATTACTGGATTTGTCCAGGTGTTTTCTACTAAGAGGTTGACAGCTAATGTGAGAACTGAATTCACTAAATGATAGCCATTTAAGTTTCAGTCTTCCTCTCTTTTACAAAGCAGCTGATCTGGCGTAGTGGTATGTTGCTCTGACTGTTTTGCACAGGGACCTTGGTGGTAACACAGCATTTTATTCTAGCAACTTTCCAAGATAATACAAGCAATGTTTAATGTGTTCCTGGTTTTTGGGCTTTTGACCCCCCCCCCCCCAATACATTTTGGCTTTTTCCAGTTTTCTTATGCTGCGAAGTTGAGATGCAGTTGAGTATTGAGTAGATTTTACAAGGAGCTGAGAGCTGCAGGGGAACAGAAGTTTAGTGTTGCTTAAGTGAAGTTGGTTTTCCTTGTTAATAGCACAACAGGTTGTGTACTTGCTTTTGATGCAGAAGGCTGTGGGTTCTACTCCCACAAGGGGTGGATGCTGCCGTACTGAGAATGTTCTCCTTGGTGAAGATACTAACTATGAGTCTGTTATCAGTTTGCCATCCATTTCCTCTTGCAATATTACTAGCTTATTTTTTTAATGTAATATAGGCAATTTATTCCTGAGGGGCAACAGACACTTTATTTTACGATGAAACCATGAAATATAAAGGTGTTTGCTACCAGCAACCTCTTCATTAGTTACAGATTTCTTTAATGTGGAATTATTTAGATGACTTTTACTTCTTCAGAGATTCTGCATATTTACTGATAATGGACTGTAGAATTGTGCATATTTACTGATAATAGACTGTAGAATTGTGCATATTTACTGATAATGGTGGACTGTAGAATTGTGCATATTTACTGATAATGGTGGACTGTAGAATTGTGCATATTTACTAATAATGGTGGACTGTGGAAGTCTGGTAGACTTTTATGATAAATGTTCTGAACTGGGCAGTTTTGCCATTATGGGTGCATGCGTTTTGTTTCATTGCTTACTGGAAACATGTTCAAAACAAATTTAAAACGCCCTCTAACAACTGTACTGTATTGTACAAGGAATATAATTTAGTACAATGAGGAAGGTGTATCAAAGAGCACATGTATGTTTCATATGCAAGGGGCCTATGATTTGAAAACAGCCCAAAATTAATCTTTATCTGCCACTGGCAAAATGTATTTTCTTTGAATGTGGGTTTCAATGCTGTTTCAATGAATGTGAGTTTCAAGGGCAGAGAAGTTTTAATGCTACGTTTTCATTGTGAGACTGCATTGCTTTGTTTAGCAGATGACTTAGTGTTTGTGCTGTAAAATACAAAATAAAACTTTCAAATGAAGTACAACTCATCATAGAAGTAAAGCAGTGTGCACATTAGTGTTTATGGTAAATGGAGTGAAATAGCCAAGTAATGGTTCACTGGAATGGCTGCAGAGTCTCCATTCAACCATGATTTTGTCAGGGGGGAAGGGCAGCAAACTCAGACAGGCCCAGCTGAACTATACCTCCCAATTGTCCCGATTTTCAAAGAATGAATAGATTTTTGCTTCGTATTTTTGGTTTGTTCTTCATAAAATTTATAGTTTTCTGGCAAATCATTTAGGAATTAAGTCACTAAATAATGATACACTGAGTTTCAGACTTCATAACCTTCAGAAAAATGCATGCTAAAGTAAGAACTGTTATTCTATCAACTGTCTCAATTTATACAAGAGCAATTTTTAGTACTGTTTATATGTTCCCCCAATATATTTGGCCTTGTTCAGATTTACTGCATTAACAGGTTGAGAGGTACATGCAAATAAATTGCTCTATAGAATTAGGCATAGCCAACCTCTCAACTGTCCCCGATTTTGGCTCAAAATGTTGCTCTTCCCCTAATAATCCCTCCATAAAATAGCAATTTTGGAAGAAAACATGGAGGGTTTACAATTAAGAAATAACTGTAATAATCAAAGTTATAGATTACTTGAAATGCATGTAGATTCTTTTATTTTGTCAGCTGCTCAAGTTAGCAGTACTAATATTAAAGTGTCCCTTCTTTGACAGGTTCCCAGCTGTATTGTGTGGCTATTTTATATTTTTGCATCACATTTTTGGTCCATTTTTCATAAAATTGTGTTTTTGGCAAATTAGTGACAAATCACTAAAGACTGAAGTTAGAAAATAATGACAGACATTTGAGTTTCAGATTTTATACCCTTCAGAAAATTCATACTAATGCAAGACATATTCTATTATCTTTCTAAGTTTATTAGAGCAATATTTAAAAATTGTCCTTATTTTTGGGCCTTTGTCCCACTTCTGTGTATGGCTTTGTCCAGATTTCTTGCTCTGAGGTTGAGAGGTATGACAAATGTGTCAGGGCCATCACAGTCAGCCAGAGACATTTCAAATTGTGACATACCTGTAGTGACTCTGGATGTGTCCAAGCAAGGCAAGGAGTAGTTATGCAGTGTAAATGTGCAGTGTGTCCCCCCATCCAAGGTAGACACAAGTACTACAGTGGCTTTTCATCTGTCCTTGATTTTGCAGAATGGTCTGGTTTCTGTCATATTTTTGTACTGTTGATTTATGCTTATTACTCAGAAAGTGCCTGTTGCTCTGTGTTTAAGTAGCAATGCTTTAATGACCATAAGGTAAGCTTGTCTGAGATCGTAAGATGCAAGTAAGCTTTAATAAGCATACTGTTAAAGAATTGCCAACATTGAAAGACTTTCTGCTGTTGCCATGCAGAGAATACTTGACTAGATAATGTATAAGCCTTGGGTATTAAAGGACAGGATTCCATTATTTTAAAAAAGCTCATTACACTTGTTGGAGACTTCCAGTCATCTCTATAGACTTTACCCGTAAACTAAACAGAATGCCAATCATGTGTGGTCCATAACCTGTACAGTAATCCTTTAAGCAATGTATCTTGAGCTTGTTTCTTGTTTGCTTTTCATTTTTTACTTTGATCATGTTTCCCCATGAAACAAGTAGATAGTTGTCAGGCAGCAGGTCTTTTTGGATAAGAAACATTTTTACAAGTGGGGGCATCACAGAGATTTCTACTTTCAGCATGTTACTTGGTACTTTAATAAAGCTGAATATAAATTATAATTAGAACTGCAGTGCAAGGAGAAGTGGTTTGAGTTGAGTGCTTCTTGTTTTTCTTATACTTGATTTTGACTGGCATTCCAGTAATGTATTTAAAAAGTAATTTCTTTTTTCATGCCTCACAACCTTTTGTTTCCATCTAGATATTAAGTAAGCTGTCATGCAGCCAATGCATTGAAATATTTTTATTCTTCTACACTTATTTTTGTCTTGATTGGACTCTCATAATGATGGTTTGGCACCCAGGGCAGCGTATGTAATTAAAGTTAGTTTTTGTGGTTTTGAGCTCCTCCACTTTCTAGTTGGCCACACCCCTCCCCCTTGACCCCACCCATTCAGCTGTCTCCTGCAGCCCCCCTTTGATTTGAAGTCACCAGCCGCCACTGGATATGTCTATATCTACACTTGTACTGCTTATAAATATGTATGATATGTATATATCTACACTTGCACTGCTCTTTTTGAAAAAGCACTGTTCATCTCATTGGGTAATTTATATAACTATCACAGCAATGCTGCTGTACTGTTATTGGTTATTGTCTTCTCACATGATACTTTTTTATATGTAACATTCACTCTAAAGTTTTGCATGTCATTCTGAAGAAGTTCTTGTAATCATTATAGAATGAAAGCCTAACTAAATCTATCCTGAGCCTCAGTGTTTTTATTTATTTCACAGTCGGATTGTTATTTCACTGCAGTTTACTGAAGTTTATTGTGTTATAGTACTAGTATATATATATTTCTAAAGGTAAACTATTCTGGCTTGGCATTTTACCTGTTTAAAAAGTATTGAGAGAAACAGAAATATCTTTCTTGGTAAAGGAATAATACTGAAACTTGACATAAAATGTAGAAAGAGCTGTTAGACGAGAATGTATTTTTTCTGACCCTGTTCTGAAGTCATATTATACAACTTGTTATAAAACTCTTGAATGTACCTTTTAATGAAATCTCCCAGCTGTAATGCTTGAGAATTTCTGTTATTTCTCTGACAAATAAAACCACTAGCCCCTTGAACTCTTATTTTGTTTTGTAAAAGTTTGCCAATTTGATCAAACACAACTAATCTTAATTCTGCTTTATTTGTCTTGCAAATCTGCAGCTAGCCTTCTTTCAGCTTTCTCTTCCATATTAGTATATCCTTCCATGCTAAGAATATTAGCAGCACATTATACACTACTACTATCAGTGCTTCATAATCTCCCATTTTTTTTCTATTTCTCTTTCTCTTTCTTTAAGATTCAACATTAGTTAAGCCATATACAACAGTGTTTGGATGATTTAAATTCAATTTAATTAAGTGTGGTAATTGTTTCTTAGTTTTATAAGTATCTTCTAAGTAGGAACATGAAATGATTATTTATTTATCTAGCATAGATGATCCTTGTTCTTACTAAATGTCCAGTAAGACTGATTAACAATGGTCATAAAAATAACAGTGAATAATATCTCTACAAGAGAATCACCAAGAAAGTCTTAGCATATACAGATAATTTGGGTATTTTTTTAATTTTAAGGTTCCTAGTTCTTCAAAGATATACTAAAGAATGGGGTCTTATAAAGATGTCCGATTTATTCAAATTGTTCTTCTAATACAGCATTTTGTTTGCTTAGAAGACCAAAGGTACACTTGCAATCTCCAACAAACCCTTTAAAAAATACCCCCTAACAGTTATATTATTTAAATGGGGCATCAGTTGAGACTGTTATTAAAACAGCATTATTAACTTGTAGCAAATTGCTCTCTTTCTGCTAATCCAGAATAAATATGGGCAATTTTAATATCCATTCTTTTTTTTGAAAAATACAATTATAAATCCATTAAAATGTGAATGTGAAGTACTGAGGTTACTTATAATCCCTGATACCTACTATTTACCTGTAATTTAGTATTTTTTTCTTTTTTTTTTTCAACACGAGTTTCGCAAAAACATTTAATAGAGAATGTTCTATTTTTAAGATAGGATGTAACCTAATTATTTTTCTTTATAACTTTAGTCTATTAATGATAAAGGTGAAGATTGTTAGTGATTGAATAATACTGATTTTTACTATTATACAATGGTTTACTTAAGTCATAAATAATATTAGAGAAAGCAGACTAGCAGACAGAAAAGACAGACTGGTTAAGACAAGGGGAAATACAACACTCCATTTAGGGAGCTGCAAATGTTTGGTACTGTCACAAATTCAGGATAACTGTAGCAAACTCTTCAAAAAGGCAGTTCTATAGCTCCAACCACATTCAAATCCAATTCATCTTTTAGAAATGTATGTTAAAGTCAGACCTTTCCATACAACTTCTAGCATATCTGGATGAAATAAGATTGATTTAATTATTTTCTGCCACAATATCAACCTTAAATTTTGTTCTGGCCTCTTTAAAGGAAAATGCCACCTTAGAACTAAAAAAAATATCTATTTTATTATATTCTTTTCTGAGCTATTTTAACACCCAAAAATCACTTTGACTGCTTCTTATAGAATTCTAATATGCTTTCTGTAAGATGGCTGCCAATGGGGCTTGACACATCAATGTGATCTTGTTTTTCTTCAAGCCTTTCTTTTTCCCATAATCCACTTCCAGACTGCCGTCTATGAGTCATGGTGGACATAAGGAAGTAGTGGTGTATTCCCATACCACTGATATATAATAGGATTAGGGTTAGTCACTGTTAACTTATATAACTTATGTAACAGGTCTGCTTCTTTTATTTCTTGAACTGACCTCATGTATGTGTGTCTCAGTGCTTGCTTTATAGTATACTAAGGAGTTACACAGCTGTAACCAGAAAAGCAGCCACATTACAGGCCTTTTTTCAAAGTATCTTTTTGTAGTCCAGATGAATTGACAGTCCCATCCCCTACACTTTGGTAAATGTGTTGATACTTTACAAGAATTGTAAGAAAAAATGTTTTCTGGTGTTTTTCTAAATGTCACAGACATATGTGATACTACATTTAAGTTGTCTTAAAATGTAAAATAGTATAAACCACAAACATTTAAAGTTTAAAGCTTAGTATTTCAATACTGTGATGCTGCTTATGTAAATTTGTCAAAAGAGATGACAACTATCTGAACAATTGACTGACTTAATTGCTCTGTTTTGCTATGAAAGGCATGGCTACATTGGCAGCTGCTGTGACTCAATGTAAGTTCTCTTTCTCTCAGCAATAAAGACAGTGGAAAGCAGTTTCACACCTCTCTGTCTTTTTTACAGCAGTGCTGAGCTCTGATATCAGCATAACTAACTACCCATATAAGCTTGTCAGCAGTACCTGACTACAAATTTCCCTGTGTCTGTGGTATATCATACAAGCATAGACAGATTCCTGTACAAATTATGTGAGAAGTTAAACTGTGTGATCTTTCCCTTCCTTTGATTCCAAGGTAAGGAAATGAAAATTTTATAAAGTACAAAGTGACTTACCCTTACTTTTGTTTGATCAGTGTTATATATTGATCCAGCATGACAAGAACATCATCCCACAGTATAGGGTGTTTTTCTGAAATTGGTGTAAAACAATTATTGCTGTGGGGTGTGTGTGTGTGTGTGTGTGTGTGTGTGTGTGTGTGTGTGTGTGTGTGTGTGTGTGTAGAGGGTGTTGTAGTGCATTTAAAAGTACCAAGTTGGCTAGAATTACTTTCACTTTCTATCATGGTCAACCATCATTGTACATCATTTTTGGCAGGATGTGCTGTATATGAAAAAAAACTATCATTGGCACAATGATGCAGTAAGTGGCATTGCTATTTCACAGTATAGGGTGTTTTTTCTGAAATTGGTGTAAAACAATTATTGCTGTGGGGTGTGTGTGTGTGTATGTGTGTGTGTGTGTGTGTGTGTGTGTGTGTGTGCGTGTGTGCGTGTGTGCGTGTGTGTGTGTGTAGAGGGTGTTGTAGTGCATTTAAGAGTACCAAGTTGGCTAGAATTACTTTTGCTTTCTATCATGGTCAACCATCATTGTACATCATTTTTGGCAGGATGTAGTGTATATGAAAAAAAACTATCATTGGCACAATGATGCAGTAAGTGACATTGCTATTTCACAGGCCATGGCTCTCTGAACTCTTACATGCTGCTCCTTCTGTGTGGAGCCTGCTTGTCATTGTGGGGGTTATAGCCATATGCCCTTGTTTCTTGCAACACAACAACATCATGCCGTAGGTGAATTGGCATTCCTCCTATTTATCTGCAGGTAAGCATGTAATGTTAGTGTGTATGCGTATGTGTGTGTGTGTGTGTGTGTGTGTGTGTGTGTGTGTGTGTGTGTGTGTGTGTGTGTGTGTGTGTGTGTGTGTGTGTGAGGGTATTTGTTTGTTAGACCTCACATCTCAGGAGCAGTGTCATTAGATGTCTGTGTGTGTGCATTTGTGAAATATCAGTGCATCTTGTGATATATGTGGCTTGTCAGGAGTGGTGGCACTGTGTGTGTGTGTGTGTGTGTGTGTGTGTGTGTGTATAAAATAACATCACCATTTTTTTCTGTAGACACCCACAGTACTGGCAGACACATACACACATGTCTGTGTAGCAGAAAATAAACACATAATTAGCTTTCAAAAAACAGGCATAAAATGCATCACAAAATATCTAGACCTTCAGAACCTCTGGAGGCCTGTCAGGTCCCACACTCCTGACTGTATAAATTTATTTTGATACAGACTTAGTAGGGGCCTCTGCCCTTAACTTCACCTAGTCAAAGATTGGCCTTGATCAGAGATGTGCACTGAAGGCAAAGGCAGCTTTTGTAGGGGATTGGAGACAGTGTAGTCACTATTTATTTAATTGTCCTCACAGTCAAACATCAGAGGTATACAAAGAAATTTGCTATATTTTTTCCAGGGGCTGGGGACAATGTGGCCATTATTCCTTTAACTTTACTCACAGTCAAACTGCACTGGTGAACTGAGAATCTCACTAGAGCTTGATGAGACAGTATAATGTCAAGCATAGACAATGTGGAATAAATTACTATAATCATAACTTTTTTTTCACTTTCCTCACAATCAAACATCAGATGTGCATGCAAGTGATTAGTTTTTGGGAATAGAGAGGCATGCAGTGCATATACATATGACAACAACTTGAATTATATGACTGTGTTCTATTTTTTTTTTTCACATTCATCACCGTCTGACATGGGGTAGTACACAGAAGGTTGCTGTCTTTTGGGGGGTTAAGAGTTAGGAGGCATGCTGTGTAGATGTTTGACTGCAACAATTTGAAATAGATGACTGTGTCCATTTAATTTCATCCTAATTTTCCACAACAGAAATACATAGAAAGTGATTATATTTTCTTTTAGGGGAAAGCAGGCACTATTCTTGGATATGATTTATGTGCCTTGTAAGCATTTCACATCTCAGTTTATTGGTAAATTCTATTTTTGCAGTCTTGAACACTGATCCTTGGATACAAATTATTTCTTCCTTGAAAGAAAAAAGTAAGACTGATTTTTTTTCCATTAGTCATGATTTTTGTTTAAGCCATAACTGGATCAAAGGTTAGGACAGAAAAGCTCTAAAATGCACATCAGAGCAGCTACGACCCCATAGCTTCTGGGGGACATAGCAATTCTCTGATCTTTGGCTACAGTGTAGTCTTGGTCAGTTAGGGTGTGTTAAAAGGATGCAGAGAAAACAGCTGCAACACAAAGCAAAATGTGAGAAAACAAGAAAACAATCTGCATGATGTGAGAGGATCAGTATGGTGGGAAGGGGCACACTAGATAGCACTTGGGGACAGAATAATGGACAGTGTAGCAGGATACCAGGAATTCTTTTACCTAGGTCTGCATTTCACCTAGGGCAGGCTTTACTAACAAACAGGCATGTTTCTAGGGTGAGAATACTTAATGAAGAGTCAGCATTCAGAAAAATAACATTTACCTGCATCTTGGTGTTGCGTGTTTCCTTCTTAATGGAGGTAGGAGTATGCTGTGCATTTTACTCTTGCTGACTCATCCTTCTGCCAGCGCTCATGATCCAAGTCCAAACACTAAGATATTGTTTTCTTCAGACACAGAGCTGTTTTATGTAATAAGAAAAAAAAAGAAATGATGGAAAATTACATTTTGCTTTAGTAGAAAGGATAGAGAGTATGAATAGTATAAAAACACATTTTTAAGGAACTGTTTTTCTTTTATTCTTTGAAACAATGCACTTCAGATCATTCAATAATTAAATATTATCCTAATTGTCATAACTGGAAAGCTCTTCCATGGGTATATGGAACTTCTCTGGAAAGAAACTTTTATAAAGTTGGTTTTCCTTCCATTAATGATGTTATGTTTTGCTGGAATTAGATAGAAGAATTTAAGGGCAACCAACTGAAAAGATGTGATCTAAATTCTATGGAAGGGCATATCTCTTGATAGAAAAGTTTGTTACTGAAAGAAATAAGGCTTCTGGTTCTACTCTAAAAAGATCACCATGGTTTGATTTAAAGATAAGTACATTATTGAGGAAGAAAATGGGTTTTGGGAAAATTTTAGATGAACTCCTTCAGAAGTTAATAAGTCACTGTATAAAAACGTAACTTCAAATGTTAGGCAGATTATCAGGAGGGCTAAGTATAGCTATGCCATAAATTTAGGGTGCAACATGGTGGAAAATAAAAAAATATATATTTTTCTAAATATGTTAGGCAATGTAATAAAGTTATGAGTTCAAATAATTATTTGATATGTAATGGTAGATTAGAAACAGACCAAAGTGCATTAGGTGAATGATTTGCTAATGACGGGTGGGTGGGGGTTATAAGGAGTAATACATTTTATGGACAACAATAATTTAGTAAAATATTTGCATGATTATGCGTATCCATTTATATACCATTGAGAATGGTTGAAAGGGTCTTTGTAAAAATAAGATACAGCATTTTGACCTGCTGGGATTAATGGACTGGTTCATCCATAAAATAGAGTATTAAGGAAATGTTATTACATTTCTTTCAACAATCTTTGCAGTTTGGAGTAGTTTCTTCTCAATGGAAAAATGACGTTGTTATTTTCATTAACAAAGGTGAAAATTTGTATGCCATAGAAAAATTATAGACCCATAAGTTTAACCAGTCTAATGGAAAAGTGCTTCAAGATAATTTTGATATCAGCAATGATGAACCTAGAGGGACAAACAGACTGCAATGTATATCAACATAGTTTCTCCATGGGAAGGTCAATTATTATTAATGTAATTTCTTTTCATACTGATGTAGTTGAGGCCCTGGATATGGATTTGAATGCTGATGTGATGATACTGTTTCTCATTGTTAGACTACAAAAGCTTTATTGAAATGGAAGTTCAATGGTAATATCATAAAATGGATAGCAAAGTGGTTACAGATCAGCACAGCAAGTACTATTCAAGGGTTTAAACGTAAAGGAATAATGATTTCCTTTGGCATTCCTCAGGGCTCAGTTTTGGATCCATTACTTTTTCACATACTCATGTCATCATTTCCAGCTGTTCAAGGGTACAGGGTCAGGAAGTTTGCTGTTTAAGGACTGATATGAAATTAAGAGCTATTTCAATGTATTATTTGATTGGACTCAATTTACTTACAAATTTTAATAAGTCCAAGTGCAAGGAAATGCATATGGGATTATACAGTCTCTCATAACTTTATAGTATGGACAGCATTATTATTATTATTATTATTATTATTATTATTATTATTATTATTACAGATAGCTTGGACTATGAGGACTTAGGGATTTCCATTAAAAACAAGGTAAACTTTGAAGGAAAAGTGAATAAAGTTCTGAGAAAGACAAATTCAACAGTAAGAACTGTGTTAAGTGTTTCATCTAGAAATGAGTTGGTTATGATCCTATTTATAAAACAGTTATTAGACTACTTATTGAATATGGTTTGGATTTCTTTGTTTACTCAAAAACTGATATCATTAGACTGGAAAAGGTTCAAAGGTTCTTTACAAAGAAAACAAGAGGTTTCTCAAAATGTATGAAATAAAATTGATAAAACTTAATCTATTTTCTGCCTATTGTAGATATCTGTTGGAAGAAGATTTTATCTGAATTTAAATGCTTGAATAATCATGAGATTGATTGCTTATAAAGAATAAGTTTCTTAAATCATAAAAACATAACATGAATAATCAGGTATTAGTAAAATTTAAGGTTATGCACTCGAAATTACGCAATATATATTTTTTCAGTACAGAGCTGGTTGAAGATGGAACTCCTTGTCTCTGGAGATTAGACAGACTAATAGTATGGGATCCTTTAAAACAAAAATAGATCCATGGTATGAAGAGAAGGTCTACTGGATGTGGTCTGGATGGAAGAAGACCAGTAGTGATCTGTACTGAGGTCCATGATGGCCACTATTTGAACTTTGTTTATGTATATAAATAAATAGATATAGTTATGCACTGAAAATCATTGGAAATTAATGTATTGCTATTATCAAAGTTTTAGTAAACAGAATTTTAAGACCTCCCTACTCTTTTATCAATAAGCGATGTGAGTCCTTTTATATTCATTTCAGCTACCACCAGCTCAGGGTGATGGACCTTAGTTTAATGACTCACCTGAAGGAGTGTGTGTGATGCCCCACCACTGGCCCAGTAATCAAGGAGCCTCAATCCTCACCACTAGCACCAGTGGGGGACGTACATTGGGAGGATGACAGGTACACACACACAGTATTTCCAGATACAGCTCTCTGCATCAAGTGTAATTTCCTTTAAGAGCACACAGAGACCACAGTCGGTCCAGGGCTGGTTACTTCCTCTTTCTCCAGGTCCCCAGTAAGACTCCCCACTGGCACAGCTATAGAGTTAAGATCTCAGCTGAGTGGCCAAGCCAAGACCTCCAGCACCCTCTGTCCAACCAGTCCTTCATGTCCCTGCCCAAGTAGCTGAAACACACTCACACACTTTGAGGTTTGAGTCATACACAGACACACGCATACCTGGAAAAGGCTGGCACAGGTTTACTAGCTATGTTCCCTTTTGCCACCAGCCACATCCTTATCACCTACATTAAGGCCCTTAACAAAGGGTGTCCAATCTTACTGTGTAATGCTATTATTAATACAAATGGTAGTTTGACCAAGAGCAAGGCTTTTAGGAGTGGTCTACACAGTGTCACCAAATAAATATAAAAGTACTCTCAGAAGTTAAATATGTCTCACAAATACCAGCCACAATGAAATGTTTAAATATATTAAATAATAAATTATAAAAGAACAAGAAAATACTCCGTATATAATCACAGTAATATCAGAGTTCAAAATCACAGGAAATATTTAAAACAACATTGCAGGACAGTTTCTAATAAATAAAGAAAAAAACATCTAAATTAAACTTTGCTATATTCCTGACTATATCTAAGACAATTACTGTACCCTAGTAACTTACATACAGAGCAAGCAAGGCAGCTGTGGTGAGTGGGTCTTCCAGCTGATTTTGTCAGGTCAAAGAAAAATATAGAATACTCAGTCTCTCTCAGAGAGGTCTTAAATTAATATCTCAATATTACTGTTGGGATAGCTTGCAAGATAACATCATTTCTTGTCATCTGACTCTATCCCAGGTAAAACCCCCATTGGTGCAGCTGGTAATATTTAGCATTAACCTGTGAAAATACATAAACAAGGCTTTTCTTAGATCTAAGGCAGATCCTGGAAGTCATAAAACAATAACAAAAACTTCTAAAACAATACAGTGAACCTCTGACTCTAGACATTGTGTCTGTTACTGCACTGAAACTGAAAGATAACATCCCTTTTTATGGTGTGGCTATAAAGTAATTCAATTTCAACTATTTTTCTAAAGTTTTGCAAGTTAACCTTCTGTATTCCAGTTTCCCCCTTTAAAATATATACATCTTAACAGTTACAATAGCGTCTGTACATTTCTGCTCTGTTTCAGTAGGGTACACTGTGGATACATTTTAAAGCTCAGTACTTTACAACCATTTTCAACACACACTTCTGTACCAACAGTTTGATATACACATAACATACAGCTCTAATACAGTTGTAACACAAGCATACGAATCATGTTGATATTCAGAAATTACATATAATTATTTACAAAATTCCAGATATCTGGGCTGGTAGTTACTACTTTCGTGACAGAGGGTACATCAGGATTGCCGCACTCCTTTTGCTGCATTATAATGTGAGTACTAGAAGATAATTCTCAGCATCAGGTGTACAAACAGAACCTAGAACTCACAAAGTTTAGATCTTGCAATGCCAAGGTGAGTATACTACCTGTTGAGCCACTGACATCACTGTTTAAAATTATGGCTAAAGGGCTTCTCACTGGAGTGATATTTTTTTAGTAAGAAAAATTGTGACTTCATTCAATAAACCACACACTACTACAGCTACATTTTTGTATTAGAGGAGCTTCTCACAGGAGTTGCTGTTGTGAGCAATTATTCCATGAAAACTATCTAGAAAAGGAGGGCTATAACCCTGTTAGAGAAGTTGGCCACTTGAATCACAGGAAGCCCGTTTCTGGAATAGTGATTTTGATGAGTGTACAGCAGTGAAAGATAAGATGTTCCAGAACAGTCTGAAGAAGCCTAGACATTTACCACTAGAATCCAGATAAGAGCTGGTTAAAAACAAATTAGGACTGTGCTGAAATTGGTTTGAGAGCCTTGTTATGGGACTAATGGAAAGGAAGATGTCCATTATATAGTTTCTGAGTATGTGCAAGTATTTTTTTTTTACTTTCTGTTCAATAACCTTCATTATTTTATGGACTGGAGGTCTCTCCTGCATTATTTTATACCACAGTGGATGGTGCAGTAGGCATTTTTGACACAATTTTCCATGCCAAAAAGAATGTTGAATTATGCATTTTACTGTCTGAAAGACTATTAATAGAGCAATTTCTTCCCCACCTGGAGTGTCAGCAGTCATGTGGTGACGGCTGGACGTTCCACTTGAAGTATGCCAATATGATGACTAGGGAGCAATCCCTTCAGTGGAACACTCCCATAGTGATTGTCCCAAAGCCTGATGGAACAGTCAGATTATAGAATTATTTTTGGAAAATCTGCAGCATTTCAAAATGTGGGAGGTACGCAATACCAACAGTGGATGAAGTCTAGATTCTTGACCACACTAAATGTGACAAAGGATTGTTGAAAGGTCTGTCTGACAGCTGAATGTATGGAAAAGGCTGCCTTTTCAGGACCAGTGGACTTGTTCTACTATCCTCTTTATTGGCTATATTGTGCCCCTGTGACCTGCCAAAGATTAATGGACACAGTCCTAAAGCCCAATGTCAAATATAGTGCCACACTCTGATGATAGGAACTCCCATCTAACCAATGTACAAACTGTGTTAGACTCTCTAAAATAATCCAAGCTGACAGTCAATGTCTCCGAGAGTAAATTAAGCATGCCACAGGTAAAATATTTAGGGTAGGTAATAGGAAGGGAAATTGTCAGGCCTCAGAAAGAAATGCTAAAAGCAGTAAGAAACTGACTGATTCCAAGCACTAAGTAGCAAAGGAGGTAATTTTTAGAGTTAGCTGGGAAATACCAACATTTTGTACCCTACTTTGAATTAATTGCATTCCCTTTTACAGTTTTGACAAAGGGGAAGATGCCTCTTAAAGTAAAATGGACACTAGACACAAATAATGGTTTTAACCAGTTGACATAAACATTTTGCCCAGAACCTGTTTTAGCATCTTCAGATTTCAGTAAACCTGACATATTTTATAATAATTTCTCACAGGTAGGCCTAGGGGTATTGCTTTTCCAGGATATTGAAGGCGGAGTAGAACACACTATATGTTTTTAAAGTTGCAAGTTAAGTAAAGAAGAGACCAAGTATTTCACTAATGAAAGGGAAGGCTTGGTGATCAAGTGGATGCTTTCACCACTGAAGTATTATCTCCTTGGCAGGGGCTTTAAACTAGTCATGGACCATACCCTGTGTCTGATATAAGCAACATGAGGGAAATATTATACTTTGTAGAGGGGTATTATCTTTATAGCCATTTACATTTATTGTAAAACATTGCTCAGGCTTGACCCCACCACAATGCAGATGGCCTGTCTAGAGCTCTTAGTCCATCTAGTGGGCCTAAAACTAAGGGTTTCAAGATGAGGGAGGGGAAAATGTAGCATAGTGTGATGGTTCTTGGACTTTTATGCATCAACAATGTTATAAAACTGAAGCAATATAATGCACATAGCACTGATATTACAAGAATATTATTGTAAATAGTATGTTTCTTTAAGACAGACAGCTACATGTTTGTATTTGCTAAAGAATATTACCTCAGGAATTGTTGTTAAAAAGCAATGATTCTATTAAAATTATGTATGAAAGGATTACTGCAGCCCTGTTAGTCAGAGACCTTGGCATTTTGACGCAGGGGGAATTTGTGCCAGGAACAGCAGCTTGGGATGACAGTTCATCTGCAAAGGAGAAGACATTCTAGAATAACCTGAAGAAGCCTGGACATCATCTACTAGGAATCAAGAAAAAAGGGGGTTGGCTGAAAGCACATTTGGGCTGTACTAAAACTGGTATGAAAAGCTACTTTTTTGGTGGGACTAAAGGTTCTTTATATAATTCCTGTTGATTTGTTTATATACAAGAAGAGCCTGCATCAGTATTTTTTCTTCTATTCAGTGAACTGTACTTTATGGTTTGATTCTTTCTGCTGCATTATTATACTTAACAATATAACTATATATAACTATATATAACTATAACTATATATATATATATATATATATATATATATATATATATATATATATATATATATATATATATATATATATATATATATATATATATATATATATATATATATAGGTTTCCTATTGAAATATTGGCGTAGCATTGTATGTCTATGAACTATTCGAACTACAGATGTTCGAATAGTTCAAATGTGTGCAAGCTATGTAATCGAACAATATATTTGCGAATGTACTGTGCATTCACAAATATAATGTTTGATTATGTGCAGGGATTGCAGTACAGTGCAGTTAGGGAAATACCTCCCTTTCCTCACTGTAGTGCGAGCTCGGAGTTGGAATATTTAGTTAGGGGGGTGTGGGGGGCGCAGGGGGGGCTTGCCCCCCCTGTATAAATGGGATGTTAAGTGTAGGGGTTATGGAGTTATGGCAAGGGTGGCATTGTTGTTAATACCGTAAAATGCTGCTGTCGACATTTTCGGCATTAATGGCTGATTTTCGACATTAGGGCCATTAGGTTATGTGTACTTTCAGTGAAACAATTTGCTGTTAAATACCGTTTTTATTCTAAACTTCGACATTTTAATAGTAAACCATATATATATATATATGTGTGTGTGTGTGTGTGTGTGTGTGTGTGTGTGTGTACACGCACGCACGTGTGTGTGTGTGTGTGTGTGTGTGTGTGTGTGTGTGTGTGTGTGTGTGTGTGTGTGTGTGTGTGTGTGTGTGCGTGTGTCTTTATGCATGTACAAAGTAGTACATGCACTTAGGCCATACTTGCAAAATATTCTACTTGTATTATCTGTTTTAAGATATTAACATACACATCTGCCATGTTGCAAGGCATGGATTGATACTTCTATGAGAGTTATTAGCGGAAGGGGTCTATATTATCTTGTCAAAACAGCATAACAGCAAATGCCGTTTCGACGACAAATAAACAGTGAACTGAAAATACAGCGAAAGCTCAGGTTAGCAATTTTTTTCCTAGGGAAAAAATCACTTGGCTGTCACCATGACATTGCCCTTTACCCCACTGTAGTGCAATCTCGGAGTTGGTATATTTAGTTAGGGGGTATGTGGGGGGAACAGACCCCACATTGGGGGGAGTGGGGGGAAAGCCCCCCACTTTGAAATGTTTTAACTGGTGTGTTGTTACTTGTTGGTCTACTGATTTTTTCCCCTAGGAAAAAAATCGATGACCTGGGCTTTTGCTGTTTTTGCAGTTTGCTCTTTATTTGTCGTCAAAACGGCATTTGCTGTTATGCTGTTTCAACAATATAATATAGATCCAACTGAAGCCATTCATCATAAGCATCAATTACTTTGATGCATATTATTGCAAATACCATTTACTTTCTCTTGCTGAGATTACTGAACAAGCTGCAAACCATTGTTGTACATACAAGCCAAGACAGTTTGTTTAATACTGCAGTACTGATATTGTTTAAAGGAGGAGGATGTCCACTTACTTTGGCTCACTGCTAACTCTCCATCAATCAGATATTTACCTTGGCTCACTACAGGTCCTATGGAAACCAGGACTGAACCAACTCAATGTGATGACCTCTTTTTATATAGCAGTATTACATGTGTAGACATGTGTCCAAGCAGTAATTAAGGTGTAGGTATGGGGTGGGTTATGGGAGGTGAGGTGAGCTTAAGTGGGGTGAGGTTGGAAAGCAACAAGCTACTATCTACTGAGCTTAATGTTTATCCAGCACTCACAACATGGCTTAAATACCTGCATTATTGTAACACCCTATTAGAACTCAGTGAGCATATGTTGTGTCCTAGTGTACTGCCAATGACGGTCATTGTTCTGTATGCTGCTGGAGTCAGAGAAGGAAAGGTGGTGATGATGGGAACTCGTGACTCAAGCAACCCAGGATTTCCAGTTAGTGAAGGGGTTTACAGAGGGCTTTATACCACTGTAACCATGACAACACATAATACTGTTACACTAGCTGTCAAGGATGCATCTTATTAATGGTGACTCACTCACCAGCCTGGTACTTCATTACAGTTCTTACAGATACCTTCTGCATAATGCAGTACTTGGGCTTACTACGTCTCAGGGTAGTGTCTGCAGTCATGCTTGGTGTTTTTATTTATTTTTTTTTAGTTCATTTAAAGAGCTTCTGAATAACAAAATACCTTCAGTTCTTGGCTCGCTATTGTTAGTCGTAGCAGGTGTCTGGACACACACATTCATTTCTCTCTCATGACATGTTTAGAAATGGATCTTGTGCTGCTTTCAAAACAGCTTCATGGGCAAATTCTTATGTTCCTACATTCTCATTCAGGCTTACATAGCTTTTCTGTTACAATACCACACTATCTGAAAGGGCCATTGTGAACTGGTAGGTGGAGTAAACTTCCAAATTTTTGTGTTGGGTAAGCACTGTTTGCTCTCTGGGTCTGAGAGGCCTCATTAATGGGTATCTCAGTATGTCTTTGTTTTGGAAATCCAAACAGTTTTGGCCGTGTACTGCACAAACACTGAGCTAATACCTTGAAGCATTCAGTGTGTGTCACTGTCATTTGTACGACACCTCTGAATGCATGCTTTGCAAAATTACTATAGACTTAGTTGTATTCCTGCAGTACATTTACCTCCTCACTTACCCCTTGCAACTGAGCTCTGTGGTGACTCACTCCTTGTGTTACAGCCTCACTATATACTTCTGTATAAGCTTACACTGGACTTGACCAAGCAATGCATAATTCTTATTTCTTGAATCTTGAATCCTGGGTGGGAGGCCTGATCACAACAGACCCTTTTCAGCCATAATCTGGATCAGCAGGACACATACATAATGAATCTCTGAAAAAGAGATAAAACCAGGTAAATTAACATATAACCATGAGATATAAAATGAATGCATATATTTATTAATAGTTAAAGCATAACATAATGCAAAAGATGGCTAAGAATACAAATACACAAGAAATGACAAAGTAAACCCCAGATTTTTATTTATTTATTTTTAGTTAAATAACTTTTAGGTATATTATGAGTCAATTATTGCATGATACTAAAAATTGTAACCTCGTTTTTTTCCTGATAAGGAATACTGAAAAAAAAAATTTTTTTTTATAATGTGTCAAAGGGCAGTCATACTGGTTTCCAGTTTTCAAAGCACACAAGTATCTTGTCACAATGGATTAGAGTAACAGCTAGCACAATGTTATCAAATGAACAAACAAGTGTCAGGTGTAGGTACATATTTGCATTTAAAGGTGTGCAGTATACTGTAAAGAGCACCTTTGAAAACCTGCACAAAAAATGAAGAAACCTCAGTAACTGTCAATAACGCTTACCAGGCTTGTTTGCATTGCCTGCTGTTATGTGCATATCTCTCAAACTGTACAGATTTTTGCAGAATGTCCAGATTTTTCCTCATATTTTTTTAGTGTTCCTCATAAAACTTGTGGTTTTCTGGCAAATTACTTATGACTGAAGCCACTAAATAATGGAACATATTTGAATTTCAGACTTCATATCTTTCAGAAAGTACATGCTAACACAAATTGTGTAATTTTAGCAACTTCCTAAGTCTATAACAGCCTTTGTCACCTCATTATTTTAGTTTTTGTCCACATTTCTTGCACTAAGAGGTTGAGAGGTATGATTATGTGTCATTCCTCTGCATTGAGGATGCAGTGCAAAAATTTCTCATTTCCTCTTGTTGTGAGTACATAATTACAGTCACCAAAACACTGATTTTGTTTCTTGGTTACATGCACAAAATGGTGTTCACTTGCAGGTTGCCTCTTTACTTTGTCAATGGCAGCTAAACACATGGTCAGAAACTGTTCATTTACTCTGCTAGATAAACTCCATGCCTTTCAGTTTTAGTAGGGATTTTAACATGCACTACCATTCCCCTATCCTGAAAGTTCTCTTTTTCTCTGTATTGTTCCTGTTTGTTAATATGTGACTGCTGGACTGTAGTATTAAAACAGGGAGGCACAAACAATTACAGGATTAAACTACGGTGAATTAACAATATTTGCAAAGTCATCACCTTACATGCAGTTTAATATATTTCTGGCAAGCTTTAAGTATGGGCAAATGCAGTGTATAGCAAATACACTGCATACAATATCACAACAGGCCTGGGCTGCTTATAGAAATACAACACATATTAAAATGGTTTTAATGTGATACACTGGCCCCATAAGTGAGATGATCCTCTACAAGCAGATACTGTCCATCTAAGTATTTTAAAAGTACATAAGGGCAAGGTGAAATACTATATATATAATATGTATCTCTGTACTCTGCCTTTTATAGACTCCAGTGTGGGGATCTGTATTTAGCCTTTCAACCCATGAAAGATCCAACCTTCCTTGACCCCTTTTTCCAGTGATGGTGAACCTATGACACACGTATCAAATGTGACACACACCACAACATTTTGGGTGACATGCCAGCGATCACCAACACCCACGTTACCAAAGACACTGCTTTTGCATTCATTGCTCATGTGAGGTGCACTGAATTATTTTGTGCCAGGAGCTTTTGACATGCCAAATCCAAAAGGTTTGCCATCACTGTATTCCTTCACAGAACAAATAGCTCCTTCAAAAACCTGGTTAAGGGAACTAAACCTTCATTAATAAATGTATAAGACAATCTGGCATGATAGATTCATATCATAATGTATCCCCCACCTCTGGAACAAACTTCCAGTACATGACAAAAAGAGCAGCAACCTTGCCACCTTCAAAGAAACCAAGATAATTGGATAGGCAGCAATATAGTCTCCCCTAGTCTATCTTGTATTGCCCTCCTTGACTCTGGAAGGAACTTTTGTATATGGTTTATTGTCTAGGCTTATAGTGGTCTGCAGATTGGTCACCGAGTATTTAGTTATGAACCTATGAACACATATGGAAAATTTAATGTGGTCAATCAGTCAACATGTTTGGGGGGAAAAAAACTAGAATAAACCCAGAGAGAGAAAGAGAACAAGCAAACTCCACACAATGAGTCGACGTTAGCATTAAACTGCAAAACTGGAGCTGTGAGGCTAACATCTCACTATTGACCCACCACGCTGGACAGTGGTTCTTGTGTTACACCAGTACATTTTGCACTCTGTTTCATACCATGCACAGCTAAGTCCAGAATTTAGAACAAAAACCATGTTTTTGTCACAGATTAAGTTTTCCATGACATAAACAGAACATGTCAGCAAATGCAAGCTAAGATGACTCCAAGTGCTGCAACTTATTTGTCCTTTAAGTTAAATAGATTAAACAATTTAATTTAATTAAATTGTCCTTAGCTGTCCTTTAAAAGTGGTGTGTAATCATCTTCCTATAACACTCTGTCTCAGAGGTTACATATTCCATTTTGTATGATTAATTCATACCTTATAAGTTCTGAATACCCTTCAATCCATATCAGTATATTCATAGATGATTAAGTCCAAGATTTCTGGAGGTAACTGAATTATTTTGCCTACTCTTTACTGTGTAACTGTAATGTATTCCATTCAACCATTTCAGTGCATTGACCCTTCCTTTGCATCCTTTCATTTCCTGACAAATAAGCTACAACCCCCAGCATAATGAAAACACAACCCTTGCCTCTTTGTAGCCACATCCAGAAGCACCAGATATGGATCCCTAGGCAAAGTGTTCCATGGCAATAAACTGAGAATACAATGGTTATGAGAGCACATAAATCAAATCTGGGATAAATGCCTTCCTCCCAACCCCCCATCCCCCACCACCCCCCAAGAAAAAATGATTTTTAGTGTACCTGTATGGTGATAAATTGGGTGAAAATGAAAAGACAATTAAACCTAGTCATATAGTTCAAGTTGCTGCTGTCATACATCTGCACAGTATATCTCCTCAGCCCGAACCCCAAAAGACAAATGTCATCAATGTACCTCTTTGACGTCTAATGGGGATGAGCATAAAAGAACAAATAAAGCACAATAACAAATTTCTACCTATTGCTGTTAGATGTACATATACAGCATGCCTCCTTTACCTTACCCCAGAAGATACCCACCTGCAAATACATCTGATTTAAATTGTGAAGAAAGTGAAAAAATAGCATTTACAGCAATTTATTCCACCTTGTTGCTACTACACAGTACAGTGGACCTAGACAAGCTATAGTGACATTCTGTGCACACCTATCAGGTGCAATTTTGAGGAATGTTAATGAAATAATGACCACACTGTGTACAGTGAACACACAAGCTATAGTTAACGTTTGTAAACATATCTGAAGCTTGACTGTGAGGAAAAATAAAAAAATAATGATCACAGTATTCCCAGTCCCCACACAAACTATAGACATCTCTGTGCCCATCTCTGAGGGGAGTCAGTTTTAGACTAGGTGTGGCCCACTTAAGGGACCTTCCTAAATCTCTTATATGGCTAGGAATGATAACCCTCCCTGAAGCTCTGAGGTTCTAGATGTTCTGGGATGCATTCTATGCTTTATTTTTTTTAGTACTCAGGAGATTTATATATGCACAAGTCAATATTATTTTAATACACACACACACACACACACACACACACACACACACACACACACACACACACACACACACACACACACACACACACACACACACACACAAACACACACACACAAAGAATGTCACTTCCCCTATGGCATGTCTTTGGGTTGTTGAAACAAATGAGAGCATCAAAATAAAACTCACACAGAGATAAGGAGGACATGCAGAGTCCACACACATGGAGCCACAGGCAGGATCTAAAGGCAGGAAGACATGAGCATTGACAATCACTCACTGTGCCACTGTACCAATGATGTGTTCCTTTCACACACATTTTGCCAAGGCTATCAAAAATAGTCACTTACTGTGTGTAGTATTGATGTTTGACAGGGATGCAAATAGGAAGAAATCATGGCCAGCATATTGCTCTTGTATACACTTACAAACATTTCAACCCCCCCAACACACACACACACACACACACACACACACACACACACACACACACGCACGCACGCACACGCACACACACACACACACACACACACACACACACACACACACACACACACACACACACACACACACACACACACACACACACACACACACACACACACACACACACACACACATCCTGCATCGGAATATAGATTAGAGATACAAGTGAAACAGTAAACATTTTAGGAAACATACTTCAGAAATGTGTTAACTCTCAGAATGATTCAAAATACCCTTCAAGTATTCACCATAACTGGACTTCATGACAGAGACCCTGATTTCCAGATTTCCTGACAGAGAACCTCATTTTCTGACTGTCAATAAAAATTTCTTGACAGGTGGCAACCCTAACCCTTCCCAGTAGGTGAATGTTTAATCTCATGAGCTCCCTTGTCACATTATGCATCTGATGTATCTGCTGCACACATATGTTTCTTGATACTGGCTTGCATGCAGTGCAGACATTTATATAACATTATCTACCTATAATATGAGATCGACATAGGTAGAGGTGGCATTCTTTTAATATTGATTTGTTATTTTCCAGGACAATAGCCTTAAGCTAAATGCCAAGAAATATAGTATTATGCCCTTGGCAAATATTAACACCCATACACCTACCATATAGATAACATATGTTTGAAAAAAATACCAGTTATTAGGGACCTGGGCCCTTTCATTGAGAATGAACTATCTTTTATCACCTGTCATGAGAAAATCCTTTTATCTAGCCTAACTGATTACCAGAAATATATTTTAACTCAAGGACAGTTATTATCCCTCTCTACTTTTCCCTTATCAGACCCATAATATATAATGTAATGCAACTTTCACAGACAGCATGTAGCTCAGGTGTGTCAGCTATATATTAGCAATGAATTGTGGAGAAGAGCCATCCAGAAGAGAGAGACACACAGTGCCTGTGTGTCATCTGACTGTGACTCGATCTGTATCTCAGCATCATCTTCAAATGCTGGATAGGTGCTAACATCAGCCTTTTATCCTGACCCAGGTTTACACAGCAGAGCTTCTGTTTGTATAATATAAATAAATATATATATATATATATATATATATATATATATATATATATATATATATTTATATATATATATATATATATATATATATATATATAGAGAGAGAGAGAGAGAGAGAGAGATTGATTACTGGGAAGACTGGTACTTGTGAGCAACAAGGCTGCTGGCTGAGAATCCTAAAAAATCTGGAAAAAAGAACCATGTACTACAGACAAACTCAGTCGATATTTCAGAGTAATCAATCAATTATTTTTATTGAAAAACAAATAGATGACTGTTTTTGCCCTTAAACAAATTTCATCAGATCTAAATCCAGTTTACATGACATGCAGTATTTACCTGGTTTAATACAAAGATCATAGGTTCATAGGTAGGTACTAGGCTATTGGCCCTAGGGCCTATACAAGCCAAGCCAAAAAGGTACCCTGGCTTTTGCCACCCAAGAAAATTATTTTCCTGTGCCACTGTCGAGCAGAGCCACAGAGGTGATCCCCGTGGTGAATTTCCTATTTCGTGTTAATTAACACGAGCTGGGGTCATAAATGTATGTCACAGGTTGTTCATCCAAGCTACAATAGGATAAGTCTCATCTTTCATACCTGTTCTGCAAACCTACTCCTATTGGTAGCTAATAGGTTATAGCTTATGTGATGTATTCTTACCCTATGTGGCTAGTGCCTAATTAATACAAGCACTTTACATAAATCTGGTCCCTGGCTATGTATAACTATTACTACATCACTGTATATGTGATGAATAGATGCTATATGACATATTTAGAAGGAGCAACAAGTTCTAAATAATATGTGACAACCAGTTAAATTAAAATATTAAAGTATTATACTGTAGTAATCATAACAGCAGCTAGTCAGGAGAATTTGGCTGTACCTGTGACTGGGAGCACCTAACTTGTATCCTTTATGTCAGGTAGCATAGCACCCTTTCTGTGACAGGATTAATTCAGCTTTCTGGTGATATATTAATTGTAAGTGTCTTCAGAGAGAAAAGAAAGGGCTCTGTATGTGCTAGGTGTAAGATAAAGTGTAACATTCCATGAAAATGAACCAAACAAATTTAATAAGGAAAGACATAACTGACTTCTATTTCAGCTTGTTCTATCTAAATTCTGTCAAAACAGGTACATATAATAGGTTTAATAGGTTGTTGGTAACATGTCATAATTCCTAGTTGCCACAGTAGTAATCCCTATAAAACCGCAAAATCTAGTTCCCACATTGTGAATCAGTCAGTCTCCAGTGGGTCTTGTACCAGTACTTGTTACAAAAAAGCTTTGCAGAGATGTCTACAGACTGGAAAATATGCAACTGTATGGACTGCCAAGTTCTTGGTGGTATACGGAAGTTACTTGATCATTAAGAATAAGCAAGATATTAATCCATCTGTAATTAAAACACGTAGAAAATAATTCATAGATTAATACAATACAAAGAAACGTTAGGTATAATATAAAAATAGGTCAACTGCCAATAGTCTTACATAGTAAAACAGTGCAAATGTTACAGGTTGTAAACTAACACAAGCCGAGTCTTAATTGGGTGGGATATCACAAATGTGTGAATCTTTGCTGAAAAAGAGAATTAAACTGAATGTGTGAAGCTAGGTCTAATTACTAGGAAGTGGTGAATCTAATCAGGGCAGGAAGGCAACATTGCCTCAGGCTACATAAACTCAGGCTAGGGATGTTTATTATCTAAACCCGGAGATACTATTAAGGTAGGGGTGATCCCATCACTGCAAACCAATAAATATGTGATGTGGATATTGAACTCCTGGAACCTGCAAACAGTGGTCACTAAATAAGGTGATTGTACTCTCAAGCAGCCACATGGTAGACATTCAGAGTTTCATATCACAATAGTTTTATTTATTTTTTTGTTAGCTTAGTTAGTCAGGGAGAGCAGGCAAGGATATCAGCAGAGGATTATGGTAAGCTGACAAGAAACCAGCTGGCTGAGATGTGCCAAGCCAAAGGACTGGGGTATGCCAACCTGACTAAAGCAGAAATTATTGCAGCCTTAGTCACAGCTGCATCATAGACCAGTATTTAGGAAGACAACCAGACTAGCCTTGGGGCTGTACAACTCTCAGAAAATGGACAGTTCAACTTTACCTCAGAGGACTTAAAAATCCATCTGGAGTTAAGGAGACTTGAATTGGAGGCCAACCATTTGGAAATAGGGTCAGCAGAGAGACTGCTCCATTTGGAGGCTGAAGAAAATGAGAAACTGTGGCATTTGGAGGCCGAAGAAAATGAGAGGCAGAGGGAATGTGAAAAGGAGATGCTGACTCTTTGCTAGGGTCATGGAGGTCATGGGAAAGGCAATAACTGAACCCCAGAAGCAACAACGATCAGTAAATTTCTTCCACAGTTCACAGAGGCTGATAGTTTTGATAGTCTTATTCATATGTTTGAAAGGGTTTGTAAGCAGTGTAATGTTGACCAAGGGCTCTAGGTATGGTTCCTGACCCCCTTACTCCATGGTAAAGCTATAACTTCTGTTTCTAAATTGTCTGATCCTGATTGCTTAAATTATAATATCATTAAAAATTGTTTATTAGAGTGTTTTAAGTCAACACCTGAAGCTTATAGAACAAAAGTTACATGAGTGTAGATGCAAGGCAGATGAAAGTGTGTGTGAATATATTGCTGAGTTAAGCACTTATTTTCATAGGTGGGTGAGTGGACATCAGTTCACCACTTTTGAAGGGCTAGCAGACCTTCTGGTGAGGGAACAAGCCCTTAGCACTTTGCCTGAGGACATGACAATCTGGTGGTGCAGAATTTGCAGGTATAGAACAGGCACATAAATGCACTGTTACTCTTGTGCATCTGCACACTTTATGTACCAATGGGAAGCAGGAATATATGTGGCTTGTGTGTACTCTGTATGTGCTTTTCCTCTGTATACACATTAAGTATGGTTACTAACCTGGTGCATTCCTCTCTGAGACATGTGAAGGTTGGCCACTCCTGGTAGCTGTATTCACTCTTCCAGATATTTATTTAATTATTCATTTATTAACATTTGTATACCGGGAAAGTCCGACTGGGCCAGAAGCCCATTTTCAGTGGAGGCACAGGGAGAAAAGCTCCACAGAAATATAAGCTAAATTCAATAATTAGATTGTACAACAGTATACATACAGTAAAATGGAGAATACACATAATCTAGTTAGTCTATATAAAGTAGTATTCAATACAGTTACATGTAATAATACATATAATACATGTGCCTTCATCATCTCCATGCAGGGCACTAGAAACTCCTCCTCCTTATCAGTTAGGATTGCAGTTGGAAGTGGTCTCCCACTAGTGACAGCCTGCTGTTGCTAGGCTGCATGTCTTCTTGCAGGTCCACCTGATGATGTCAGTGATATGCCTCTTACATTGCTATTTTTGTGATATCTCCTGCCAGCAACATTGGTGTCATTGACTAATGTCTCTCAGATCTGGCAGTCTAATGGCCGGTGATCACCCCTCCACCAACATGTGTCAACAATAGGTCCTGAGTGCCTGTAGTGGTGTCATTCCCAGCATGACTGAAGTCATCCAGTCTCTGCCACCCACCCCTCTTGAGGACATGATGACACTTATGCAAATAAGAAAATTGTTGTAGGCCAGTGACTGCTAGAAACAAACAACAGGTTTCCACAAGTATACTCCCAACATGACAGATTTGATCAGGGTTAGTAACACATTAAGTGTCAATGAGATGCTATTCTCTGTCGGGTACTCTTTTGACACTCCAGACCAGTGATAGGGGAAAGACATGCATGTATACAGCTGAGGTGGCTACCATACAGATGCCCCAGGGATATACATGGGAGGGCAGGCTGCACATATAGCATGATTAGGAGGCACTTGAGCTGATGCTGCCACACCCCTGCAGCTATTCAAGTAAAGAGCAAAAAAAAGAAGGACTTCTGCAAAACATTCAGCACCATACCACCCCCCCCAGCTGTTGGCACATCAACCAGGTTGCCAAGTACAGGACGTTCCCCCTCCCCCCTGCCCCCAGCCATTCACATACAACCTCCCTTCCTTACATTATAAAAAAATAATAAAAAAATATTTTTTTCTTTTAAGCTGTTGCAAACTGCTCATTACAAATGTAGTAAACAGTTGCTACAGTTTATACCCTGCACAGAGCTCAGGTTTTATTAAAAAAATAAATAAATTAAACTAAAGCAAACTGCTTGATACAAATGTAACTAGTAAACAATAAGTAAGTGAAAACTAACTACTTAACCTGTCAAAATACAATACACACTAATAATCCAAAACTGTTCTGGGTCTCAGTCAATAAACTCTTAAATGTAGGACAAGCTACGTGGCCGGCACCAAACATAGAGTCACCTAGCAGGTACATGCAGGATGAGTGCACACCTTCATATCCACAGCCTCATGCATTAGAGGTTCACAACCCTAATCCCAAGACCTTCCCCCATCCTAATGTGTTACAGGTGATGCAGGTTTCTCCTTGGAGTCCTAGCTGCTGACAAGCATGTGGAGTCCACAAAACATGGCCAAACAACATCTCAACATTACCCATGTTCAGACTAGAAATGTTGTAAAATGTGCTGAAGTTCCAATGTCACTGCCTGGATTTGTTTGTGGGGGGCTATGATTTATGCCCCTCAGCAGCCTGCTGGTTATTCTTAGCATACTTCATGCTGTACAACATGACATACCATTATCAAGTGGGTCAGCCAGCATCTCCAGGATCCTCCAACAATGAAGCTGCAGCAGCAGCAACAGAACCCACTGCAGTCCCACCACTACATCCACCATCATCAGCACAGATGGCAGCAGTCAACCAGTAGTGGTCACACCACACCCCTCCTAATGATGATGATATGTTGTGCACAAAACAGTAAGGCAGATAAAGCAGCAACATTTAGTTCACCCCTATGGGTCCTAGTAAGTACACACCTTGGCACACACAACACAATTTTGCAGGTAGTGTTATCCAATGGCTATGCTGAGCGGTACATGGTTGAATCACATGGAGCATCATATATCTCCATGTGCAGCAAACACAAAGAGGGATGATGAAGGCCACAGCCATCATAATTTGCACTGCTGCTTAGGGATACATGGACACATGGCAGTCTACACTTCCTGGGGGTGGGGAAGTACAGGTGATTGATGGCAGAAACAGTGGTCACAAAGAGGAGTGGTATCTGTGTCAGATATGAGCTCTTCAGTGGTGTGCGTGCAGGTGCTAGCACAGGACCATGCAATGGTGTAGCCATAATGGGGAGTTGTGGGATCGGCACTGTGGCATCACTTATTCTGTCCTTGGCATCTTGAAGGATGTGTTCATAGGTTCATAGGTAGGTACTAGGCTATCTGCCCAAGGGCATTTATAAGCCTAGCCAGAGTGTGTCAGCTTTCACCACCCCATTGATTAATTAACTGTGCCTCTGTCAAGAAGAGCCAATGAAGTGATCCCAGGGGTGTATTTTCTGTTACCCATCCACTCGTCAAGGTTTCTCTTGAAAAGTGTTAATGAGGGGCTCTGCCTAATGTAGTTAGGAATTTTGTTCCAAAGCATGGGGGGTATCTGTGACAGGAATCTATCCCTCCAACATGTTCTATTTATTGTTGTGGTGAGGCTTAGCTCACTAGAGTGAGTGGCTCGCACTGACTTGGATTTCTTTAGGTGGAGCATGTCCATCAATTCTGAGTTGGACATGGCTTTGTAAGTCAGGCAGAGATCACCTCTGAGTAAGCGATATGCCACTGAGTACAGTTGGAGTTTTTCCAATCGGGCTGCAAAGGACATATGTCTGAGGCCAGTAATCCTCTTGGTGAGGTACTTTTGTGGTCTTGCCAGCTGTTGGAAGTGTCTTATGAGGTACATCCCAAATGGAGCATTGTACTCTATGATGGGTCTGATGAGTGACAAGTAGAGGGGCACTATAACCTCTTTATTTCTAGATGCAAACCCTTTAGTAATTAGATGGGCTACATAGAAGGATTTCCTAACTACTTTGGCAATATGATTGTCAAAGGAGAGATTACTATCTACCTGGGTCCCCAGATCTCTTATTACCTCTTCTATATTAAGGGGGCTGCCACCTATGTGGTAATTCATGGGTGTTTTGTTTTTTCCAAACGGGATGACTATGCATTTTTTGGCATTTTGCTTGAGACCATGACTTTGACTCCAGGTGTCCGTCTCAGTAAGGCCCTTTTGGATAATGTCTGTGTTAGCCGGAGAGTCAATTATGGCTCCCAGTTTGCAGTCATTGGTGAACTTGGTTAGCCATAGTCCTCCTGTGTTTGCCTGTACTTCTGAGAAGTATATGCCGAACAGTAGGGGTCCCAGGACCAAGCCTTGTGGGGCAGCACTTGTGACTGGTTTAGAGTCAGACCTGGAGCCCGCTATTCTTACCGTGTGAGTTCTGTCCTCAATCTCACTCCTCAACCTCAATCCTTCACTTTATGTATTGTTCCCACAATACCCATTTTTCCTATGTAGTTTGCTCCTACCCTTTTCTAAAGATCTCAATTCCAGTTGTTTTATCTCTATTACTATATTCACTACTTCTAATATAGTTGGTTTAGATTATGATTTCCATTTTCTAGTAACTGTTTTTTTGGCAGCCACCATAATTAGACACAGCAAGCCCTTACCATGTCTAGGGAATTCCGATTCTGTATCATAGTTCAGAAAAATCATGTCCCTTGTCACACCAATTTGCCCACTCAGTATCTCCGACAGTGCATCTCGAAGGAAATCCTTAAAGTCCGCCAACCCACTGCACTCCCAGATAATATGTTCCCAAGCACCTCTTTCTTTCCCATCACACCTCCAACATTTGCTGTCTACCTGAAGAAAAAAATCTGTGGATTCTACTTGGGGTATAAAAATATCTATGTAAACATTTCCAAGCATAAATCCTATATCTTTTAGATTTTGCTGCATATCTGGGAGACATACATATATCCTTCCATTGTTTCTTTGTGAATTGCTTATCCAACCTCTCTTCCCAATCCTTTCTAACCTCTTCTGATTGATTCTTATAGTTATCATGCAATATTTTTATACTGTACTAATTATTCCTTTTTTAATTGCAGCTTCTGTTCTAGATTCTACTATGTAAGGCCAAATGCCCCTAACAAGCAAGTTGCAAAACTGGTGGAACAGGACTTGTATAGTTGTTGGAAACAAATAATTTCTCTGAACAGCCCTCCAACACTGCCAACCCCAAAATGGTTTGTGTATGGTGGAACAGACAACTCAATAAATTCTGCTCTGGGTTCCTGGAAAATAGCCTTGAAGACAGATGCTTTTTCATTCACATAAACAGGTGTTTTCCTCTATGCCTTTCTGCCCTTTCCACTGATATTCAGTTTCTTTTTAAGTTCCAGAAGGACTCCCCAAATATTGCAGTGATGATCCCCTATTGGTCCAGGCAAGCAGTGGTTCTCCCTTCACCACAGATTGGATTTACTCACACAAAACAGGGATTGTTTGATACACTCCAAGCTGAAGACTCTTCAGTTAACTGCCTGGATGACAGAATCTAGATATTTCTTAAGCAGTTGTTTTCTGAGGATGTGCAGCGGGTATTGAAGCAGGCTAAGTAAACTGCTATTAGAAAATCATATTATGTGTCAGTAGAAAATATTGTTTTAGTTACTGCCTTTCAAAGAACCAGGACACTCTTAAGACCCGGCTCTGGTTCTTGATTATTTGTGTGAGTTACTATTCTTTGGCTTTTTTCTCCTTTATCAATGTTCATTTTTAATCCTACTCTGCATGACTACCCTTGGATCCCCTTTTCTAACCATCCACAATTCAATTTTTCAAACAGAGTTTTACATATCTCTTCACCAAGAAAACAGGTGGTTGCTCCTTGGGATCTTAACTTTGTACACAAAAAGCTTACTCTTTTTTTTCCATTTGAAGCAGCTCATTATGCTGAATTGAGGTTCCTAACATGGAAGACTTACTTATTGCTCTAATTTCAGTTAGGAGAGTATCTGACTTACAAGGTCTTATGGAAAGTCAGCCTTTCCACATTTTTCACAAGGACTAGGTTTCTATGGAAACTAACCCCTCTTTTATGCCTAAAGTGGTTTCAGAGTTTACCTTGAACCAGTCTACTAACCTCATTGTCTTTTTTCCAGATCCCCAAAAATGTTTAATTCTCTGGTTGTCCCCTTGTGGCTCAGATACTACCTAGACAGAACTTAGATGTCTCCTATGATGGGGAGAGAAAAGGAAAGGCAGTGTCAAAGCAGACTATTTCTAGATGGCTGCCTTATTTCTTTTCATTATTATCATACCAAATCACGTTCAGGCAGTGTAAGCGCCCATTCCAATAGCACTTTGGCTTCTTTGACAGCTTTCTGGAAAAAGATGGACTCTAGAATTTTCCCATTTGTGGAAGTTGCACTGCCTTATAAGCTTTCTTTAAATTCATGTACACCTTGTCTAGGGTATTATCACCCCTTGTAGGAATGTCCACATACTGATGGTAGTGTGGAAGTACTTCTTTCAGATCTGCTTTATTAAACTCACCAGCTGCCACATGTACAAAGTCAGGATATTTGATCTGCAGCTCACCCATGTGATTGCATAGTTTATTTAGAGCCTCAGTGGTAGTAGCACTAAGGGGGATATACATCACTGTTACACTGACCCCATTCAGCTCCCTGGGCAAGTAAAGTGGTCTACATTTAATGGACAGGAACTCTAAGTTCTCACAGTAGTGGGATGGTATGATTTCACAGTTGTTGCACCATCTTTTGTTAACACAGATGCAGACTCCACCTCCTCTGCCTTTCCACATAGTATATGTTTTCTGCCTGCATGAAACAGTGTAAAACTCTCTAAGTTTACCGCACTATCATTTATCTTGTCATGCGGCCACGTCTCAGTAATCAAAAATAAACAAACATTTCTCACCTGGTTCTTGTTGGAGAGTCCCAGTCTCAAGTAGTCCATCTTGCTGTTCACTGATCTCACATTAGCTAGCAGTATAGTTAGTAGTACAGGCCTGTAGGGGTTTGCTTTTAACTTTACATCAATATCTTCTCTGCATCCTCTTTTCCTTGTTCTCTGGCATCTCTTTCTCTTTTTCCTTGTCCAGTATATTCCAGAAACCTGTTCTACCAGTTTCAGGTACTTTAGAGTCTGAAGAGTTAAAATACATAGCTGTTGTAGCTCCCTGCAATTAATAGGCCCCAGGTACTCTACAGACATCAAGGCATCCAACCAGCAGCATGTAGATGTTGACTGTTTAATTTCTAGTAACTTCTGTCTACTGTAAGTTGTTGTACCTTCAACAGGAAGTGCAGAAACTGATTTGTTTGAGATTTTCTGTGCAAAAAGAAGACAAAATATGCATATCTCTAGAATGAGCCGACACAGCTGCAGCCATACAGGGCACCACCATTTTTTATATATCTGCTAACATGTACTAGGTTTTTGAACCTTAATTAAGCTAATGAAGATGGATTCTGACTTTCTCTGTAAGCCACTATGTTTCATATAAACATTCCAGAAACATGGGTTGTAAATACATTCAGCTGTTCATCACCAGCGTACTGTGCATACTCACTTGTTCCCTTAAGCTGTCTGTGTACATTCATATATACAATGGACTAGGGTGTGCTGCATGTGATTCAGAGGCCTGTGTAGGGCACAATTCGTATGCTGCCATTTTGTTTTGCTTCACATTCATGGAGATGGCTGCTGATGCTAGCACCACATGGAGAGTACCTGCCTGGTTTGCAAATGAGAAACAAATTATGCTCTATCTCATGTGCAGCCAGTTTAGGGAATGGCTGTTGGACTAATATGCAGATCTTTTAAGGAAGGTGAACACTTGGTATGACCTGACTGCTCTGATGTTCAGGGAGCTTGACATCCCTTATACTAGACAGAAGTGTAATCACTAGTATAAGTACCTAATTCACCATTGTCCTTAAGATATCTGTGGAAGGAAGGCGGGGGGGGGGGGGGTTAAGTACTGAAGACCTGAGTAGTGTAAATATTTACCATCTACCATGTACAATACTGCATTTAATAAATATTTTACTGTTTTTAACAGGTGGCTTCTGATTCTGTGTTTTTATTTAACTGGATGGATCTCTTGATCTTTCAGGTTGGTTGCTGTGGGTGATTGTATATATGTCTGTTGTATGTGGTATGGGTGGCAGTTGTTGTGTTGTGTCACTTTATTGTTATGCTGTAGTGAGCACAGAGCCATGACTGTGGAACATAATGAGCACAATTTCATGTCTGAATCATTGTTCTTAAGATTTGTTTAGTGTAAGTCTGCCTGCTCCACTGCAGCTTAACAGCATTAATGCAGCTGCCTCTGCTCCTTTGTAAATAACCGGGGTACCATCGATTGCTGTCCTGTAAAGGGGAACTGACTGCTTTTTTGTTGCTTTTCACATGCACATACTGCTATAGCTGTGTTGGTATGTGGGAATCATTCAGGCTTTTGCTTGCTTGCACATGAGTTCAGCTCTATTGCTGAACTGTTTTTTCCATTTCTCTACATTCATATGTGTTACATGATGACTTGTCTTTCCCCTTTGTCTTTTACTTCAAGCAGAGTGTGCAGATAATGCTGCCAGCAGTCCCGGGAGGCAGCAGAAACTTCAGACACAACAGAATAAGTGGTCTCTATGTCTTTCCTGGCTTTTATTTGCCATATACCTCTGTGTCCTTATTACTAATGTCTGGCTTCCCAGCTTTGTCTCCCTTCTACAGGCCTTCATGGTTCACCAGAGCTGCTGGCACATCATCCATGGCCTACTGTCACTGCAACAAAGATTGTGACTGAGGACGGTGAGTGAAGTGAGAATGCCATGTCTGCAGGCAGTTCTGTCCCATCCCAGGTAGCTAGTCAGCCCCATTTGCCATCTGTGGCTGTACCTGAGCCAGAGTGCATAGTGGATGTTGTGAATGACTGGGCAATGACCCAGAGGGATACCATCCAGCAACCCTTCCTGCAGCAAGTAATGGAGACACAGGGTCAGCTGGCTCATGCCATCAGGTTAGTGGGGTGGGTAGCGTGTGGGTGTAGCCATTGCCAGTGGCCATTCAGAACCAGGACAGCCAACCAACCACTGGGTCTCAGTAAAGATTATGTCTCCCCCAAGTGTAGTTTGCAGCTGAAAGGCTGTCTTTACCCCATCCTGTCCATCCAGTTGTCTAGCCATTCTTTGTCTGTGTATGTTTTCCTGTGACTCCTGTGGCCACAACTGTGCCTGTTTGTCTGTGGTCTTTCTGTGTGTGTGTGTGTGTGTGTGTGTGTGTGTGTGTGTGTGTGTGTGTGTGTGTGTGTGTGTGTGTGAGTGTGTTTGTCAGGTTATTCTCCAACCTAATCCCTTCACTCGTCTCTTCCCTTTTCCTTGCACCATCTATTAAATAGATCCTTTATCCATCCAAAATAATAATAATAATAATAATGAAAAATAAAAATAAACTATCATTCCACAACCTGCTTTGCCTTACAGTGTCCCTGCTTTGTGTTCTTTTGCTTGCTTTACTGTACTTCCCTTTCTGCCCCTTTTGATGCACCAATAAGATGCCCAGCTTGCTGGGCTCCCATTCACTGTTCCTTACCACCTCCTATACCTCCAGTATTATTTTCCTATGGTGCATGCACTGGTTCCTTGCTAATACAAGTGACATGTGCTATTTGCTATACTTCTCATGTGCATTATTATTAGTTTCACATAATATAGTGCAAGGTCACAACTTTGTCTTTCTTTGAAGGTTTTTATCTATGGCACTGTGCTTCATTTGTGAAGTGTTATCTTTTCTTTGTCTATTTCCCCAAAGCACAGCCTTTTCATACTGTTTGTACCTGTTTCTTTATTCATGCCTGTTTAGCACTACTGTGTTGTCTGCTTATCCATTGTTACCTCTGCACAGTGTTAATGAGCCAGACCATAAATCCAGACAGTGGTGTAATGTGGATTTGTATGCACAGTTCTATGTTTCCATGAACAAAAATAAATTATAAATTTGATATGCTGTGACAGTGGAATATTGTCCTGCATGATACCCAGCATAATATCTTTAAGGTCTTAGTTTTAATGCAGTAGATGAACTCAAAGAAGGCGAAACCATTCTAGACTTCTGTTTAGCAAATGGCTTGATTGTTGCCAACACATGGCTCAGAAAGAGACAGTCAGAAGATCACATACAAGGGTGGCCAACATGCAACTCATGTAGACTTCCTGCTAGTAAGGAAAGGGCACTGGGGTAGAATCAGTGACTGCAAAGTCATCCCCAGAGAAACAGTCAGCCCACAGCATAAACCACTGGTTGCTGCAATCACTTGCAAGCAATTATTAGAGCAGGCTCTAAAGTAAACAGAAACCAGGCTGAAGACCTGGAAGTTCACTGGAGAGAAAGCACAGGAGTTCAAGGATCTAATCAAGGCTCTAGTACCTCAGGAAGAAGAGGAAATAGGTAGAGGTGACGAAGAATGGCAGCACCTGAAATCTGCATATAAAAGGACTATAGAACATATAAGGAGCCGATCCAGATATGGAAATAAGGTGCATCAGAAAAGCTGGTGGTGAAATGCAGAAGTCCAAGAAGTCATCAAAAGAAAGAAAGGAGTGCAGGGAAATGTTGGAGACAGAAAAGACAGACCAGGCTAAGAAGGTATACTGGCTGGCTAACAAAGAGGCTAAGAGAGGAATTGTATTAGCAAAGAACAAGGTATTAGAGGCACTCACTTTACCAGCTTTTGGAAAGTGACTCAGAAAGTGGCACAAAGAAACTCTATAAGGTTGCAAGGCAAAAACAGAGAGGTAAAGAAGATAGTCAGACACCCTTCATAAGGGATGCCAGCAACAACCTACTCACCAGTCCACAGGACATCAAAGGCAGATGGAAGGTGTATTTTCAGCAGCTTTTGAACAAAGAAAACCTCACAGAAGACGTACTTCCCCAGACACAGCCTACAATGAAGGGAGAGGAGGGGCCTACTGTATAAGATGTAAGAAGATCACTAAGGAAAACGAAGTCAGAGAAAGCAGCTGACTTAAATGAGGTCACAGTTGATATGATCAAGATGTTGGGTGAGATACAGGAGAAATGGCTCCTAAGGATACATATTGCAGTATGGAGAGAAAGGTGTATCCCAGATAACTGGAGAATACGCATACTAGTGCCAGTATATAAGAACAAAGGAGACATCCAAAACTGTGGGCAGTACAGATTTATTATTCTTTTGTCAACTGCATGAAAATTCTGGATAGGATGATTGATAAATAAATAAGCAGAGTAGTTTAGTTGAAAATAAGATGGGAGATGAGCATTCAGATCAGGGTGCAGCACAACTGGCCCGATAGTTGCAGTGAGACAGAGAGTTGAGAAAAAAACTAGAGATGAGGAAGGAGACCAACTGGGCATTCATAGACATAGAGAAAACATATGACAAGGTCCACAGAAAGCTGATTTGGGCAGTCTGGTGATGGTTTGAGGTCCCAGAAACATTGGCAGAATTAGTGCAGGCTATGTACAAGGATACAATGACACAAGTACAAACAGTGTTCAGTCTCACAGAGGGGTTCCCAGTGGGAATGGGTGTGCACCAGCTCGGAGCCCACTGCTGTTCATACTAGTGATGGACTACATTAGCAAACAGGTCAGAGAGCACAGATCAACAAAGTTTCTGTATGCAGATGATGTAACATTACAAGCAGACTCTGAGCTGGAACTTCAGCAAACGATAGGGGAATGGAATGCAAACCTGAAGGCACATGGCATGAAACTGAATATAGATAAAAATGTTGTAATGACAGCAAATGGGGGAAATCAGAAGAAGCTGAAAATTGAGATAGAAGGGAAAATAGTGGAGCAGATTCACAGCTTCAAGTATCTGGGAGGGGTGGTTGAGGAGAACATAAGTATGAATGAGGAGTTCAACACTAGAATCAGAGTGTTTGCAGCCAATTGGCACAGACTGTCAGGGCTAGTGTATGACAGAAGTATGGCAAAGAAGCTGAAAAGTAAGGTGTACAAAAGAGTGATGTGACCAGTTCTACTGTATGGTACAGAAATTTGAGCATTAAAGGTAGAACAGCTGAGGAAGCTAGAGGTGATGGAGATGAAGTGCCCTAGATGGGTGCTAGGTTGCACTCTGTGAAGAAATTAGGACATCACAGCAGAAGCCAAAGTAGCCCCTGGTTGCAGAGAACAGATTATGATGGTTTAGGCACGTGCAGAAAAGAAGAAGAAAATCTAGTGAAGATGATTTGGGACAGACAGGAAGAAGAGAAGAGGAAATGAGGGTAATCGACAAAGAGGTGGAGGAATTCTGAAAGAAGACCTGCAGCAGGCAGGAATAACTGTCATTGAAGGTAGGAGAGTGGCATTTAATTGAGATAGATGCCAATAGTTGACACAACACCCCAACCCCCATGTAGAAAATGGGGAAAAGGGGGTTGATGATCCCCAGATAAACTCAAATGCTCATTAAAACCTGGGTGTTGGATCTATCTGCTTGAAGTCTAAATTGCCAATGAAATTCATGCTGTTCCAGAAGGCTGTCAAAGTCATCCCTGGTCTGATACATCATATTACAGACATTTTTTTTTTTAATGATAGCCCAGATCACTTTATTTATATAAAGTATTGTTTTTAATTTTATTCTTCATTGTATATACATTTTAATAGTAAACTATATATATATATATATATATATATGTATATATATATATATATATATATACATATATATATATATATATATATATATATATATATATATATATATGTGGTGTGTGTGTGTGTGTATATATATATATATATATATATATATATATATATATATATATATGTGTGTGTGTGTGTGTGTGTGTGTATATATATATATATATATATATATATATATATATATATATATATATATATAATCATCTTCTTTCGGCTGTTCCCGTTAGGGGTCACCACAGCAGATCACCTGTTTCCATTTCTTCCTGTCCTCTGCATCTTGCTCTGTCACACCAACCACCTGCATGTCCTCTCTCACCACATCCATAAACCTTATCTTAGGCCTTCCTCTTTTCCTGTTACCTGGTAGCTTCATCCTTAGCATCTTTTTCCCAATATACTCAGCATCCCTCCTCAGCACATGTCCAAACCAACATAATCGTGCCTCTCAGGCTTTGTCTCCAAACCTTCCAACCTGGGCTGACCCTCTAGTATACTTATTCCTAATCCTGTCCACCCTTGTCACACCCAGTGCAAATCTTAACATCTTTAATTCTGCCACATCCAGCTCAGACTCCTGCCTTTTTGTCAATGCCACTGTCTCCAACCCATATAACATAGCTGGTCTCACTACCCCCTTGTAGACCTTCCCTTTCACTCTTACAGGTACTCGTCGGTTGCAAATCACTCCTGACATTTTTCTCCACCCACTCCATCCTGCCTGTATTCTCTTCTTCACCTCTCTTCCACACTCACCGTTACTCTGAACTATTGACCCCAAAAGTATTTAAACTCATCCACCTTCACCACCTCTACTCCTTGCATCCTCACCATTCCTCTATCCTCCCCCTCATTCACACACATATATTCTGTCTTAGTCCTGCTGACCTTCATTCCTCTTCTCTCTAGAGCATATCTCCATCTCTCCAGGGTCTCCTCCACCTGTTTCCTACTCTCACTACAGATCACAATGTCATCTGCAAACATCATAGTCCACGGGGACTCCTGTCTGATCTCGTCTGTCAACCTGTCCATCACCATTGCAAATAAGAAAGGGCTCAGAGCTGATCCTTGATATAACCCCACCTCCACCTTAAACTCATCCGTCACTCCCACCGCAGACCTCACCGCTGTCACACTACCCTCGTACATATCCTGTACCACTCTTACATACTTTTCTGACACTCCTGACTTCCTCATTCAATACCACAACTCCTCTCTAGGCACCCTGTCATATGCTTTCTCTAATTTTACAAAAACACAATGCAACTCCTTCCGACATTCTCTGTACTTCTCCATCAACACTCTCAGAGCAAAGATCACGTCTATAGTGCTCTTTCCTGGCATAAAACCGTACTGCTGATCACTAATCATCATGTCCCTTCTTAACCTTGCTTCCACTACTCTTTCCCATAACTTCATGCTGTGATTGATCAATTTTATCCCTCTGTAGTTACTACAGCTCTGCACATCACCCTTATTTTTAAAAATTGGTACCAAAACACTTTTTCTCCATTCCTCAGGCATCCTCTCACTTTCCAAGATTTCATTAAACAATCTGGTTAAAAACTCCACTGCCATTTCACCTAAACACCTCCATGCTTCCACAGGTATGTCATCTGGGCCAACAGCCTTTCCATTCTTCATTCTCTTCATAGCTATCCTTACTTCCTCCTTCCTAATCCATTGTACTTCATGATTTACTATCCCTACATCATCCAACCTTCTCTCATTCTCTTCATTCATCAACCCCTCAAAGTACTCTTTCCATCTCCTCAACACGCTCTCCTCACTTGTGAGTATGTTTCCCTCATTATCCTTTATCACCTTTACCTGCTGAACATCTTTCCTAGCTCGGTCCCTCTGTCTAGCCAATCGGTACAGGTCCTTTTCTCCCTTCTTAGTGTCCAACCTTTCATACAACTCTTCATATGCCTTATCCTTAGCCTTTGCCACCTCTCTCTTTGCCATGCACCTCATCTCCTTATACTCCTGTCTACTGTCTTCATCTCTCTGACAATCCCACTTCTTCTTTGCCAACCTCTTTCTCTGTATACTCTCCTGTACTTCCTCATTCCACCACCATGTCTCCTTGTCGTCCTTCCTCTGTCCAGATGTGATACCAAGCACCTTTCTAGCCGTCTCCCTTACTAGCTCTGCTGTAGTTACCCAGCTGTTTGGTAACTCTTCACTGCTACCCAGTGCCTGCCTTAACTCATCCCTGAACTCCACCTCACAATTACCCTTTTTCAATTTCCACCACTTGATCCTTGGTACTGCCCTCACACTCCTCCTCCTCTTCTTGATAACCAATATCATCCTACAAACCACTATCCTATGCTGCCTAATGACACTTTCTCCGGTCACCACTTTACAGTCTTCAATCTCCTTCAAACTGGCCCTCCTACATAAGATATAATCCACCTGTGTGCATCTTCCTCCACTCTTGTATGTCATCTTGTATGTCATCCTGTGCTCCTCCCTCTTGTTAAAATATGTATTCACCACAGCCATGTCCATCCTTTTCGCAAAATCCACTACCATCTGACCTTCTGCATTCCTTTGTTTAACACCATACCTACCCATCACTTCCTCATCCCCTCTGTTCCCTTCATCAACATGCCCATTGAAATCTGCTCCAATCACCACTCTCTCACCCTTGGGTACAGTCATCACCACTTCATCCAATTCACTCCAAAATTTTTCTTTCTCATCCATTGCATATGCACTAACAACATTCATCATTACACCATCAATTTCCAGCTTCATAAACATCACTCTATCCGACACCCTTTTCACCTCCAAAACACTCTCAGCATACTGTTCCTTCAGAATATATATTATATATGGTTTACTATTAAATGTTCGAATGCACTCCGTGCGAACGGCGACCCCATCGACGCGTTTGCGCGAACCGAAACACCGAAACCATTTCGATAGCGAACCGAAACCGCGAAACTCCGACGATCGACATTACCGGCCGCGCAACACCTCCACACCCATGCTACCATGGGTCGGATGGGGGCGAGATTTTGCCGTTCGCACATCTGGGCGTCGGTGTAGTGACGTTCGCAGTTCCGCGTTCGGGCAATGCGCGTCGCACAAAACGGGATCGACAATTTGATAGTAAACCATTATATATATATATATATATATATATATGTGTGTGTGTGTGTGTGTGTGTGTGTGTGTGTGTGTGTGTGTGTGTGTGTGTGTGTGTATGGTGTGATGCAATAGGCCATTTGCAATGGACTACTACAGTTGCATTACAGTTGTAAAGATTATTTCCCCTGAAAGATTTATTCAAGTGGTATAAAAACACATGCATTCTATTATAATAAACCTACATGAAGAACACTGATAAGACTTATATGTTGCTTTATGTTTTCCACTTGCATTAAACTTAGGATGAGGTCCTCTCATCTCAAGAAGCTGTTTGAGATTCTTTATTAATCAAAACTGGAGTGTGGCCTGTACCTCTGAGTAGTTCACTGCTGCCAAGTATCACCTTTCAGCTAATCAAAATATTTTATAATCAAAACTGCCCACCAATGGAATAAGTGCGAAAGTGTAAAAAGTAATTTTTTTTGTTAATGCCTTCATTTCATATAGCCCTGGTATATTGCCCGTAGCCTAAAGCCACAGGTGTTATATTTATTGCTGAGAAAGATCAGTGAGTAACTAACTGTTACAATGATATCCCTTGAGTGAGTAGACATGTCCTTTACAATTAGATAAACTATAGAATGTGATTTTCTTAATTTGGTTGGTACACACAGTTCTCATATATTAAACTGCTATTTGCTAGAAAATGTGTAATTTTTCTGCTCAGTCACTTTATTTTGCAAAAAAAAAAAAAAAAAACATAACTTACATTATTTTTGCCATGTTCATTGACTAACATTTATGGTGTGGTCATTGCAACTGCATCACATATGCATTTTTATAATACCTTCTGTAACTTTTGTGTCTTCTTTTGAATTAATTATGTTACCCTGTATGCAGCTGTCAACATATTTCATAGATTATGTAGGCTCATACATATTCCAAGGTTACTGAGTATTCTGTGACTCCTTGCCAATACCTGCCGTCAGGCTGCACATTATTTCTCCAGGAGGGCCATACCAGTCAATCCTGGAATAAATTTGTGGATACATATCCAGGGTATGTTGTTATGTGCAAAGGAAGAGTAGGTTGCATTGCTTAACATGCAGGGGAAGTTTATTCCAGTGATTATGGAGGTGCTTATAAACGGTCACTCAAACTTGTTTGGTTTTATATGTTGGTAAAGATTTAGATCCCTGGTTTTAGTATAGGTGGAGCCATTGGACTTACAGAGATATGGGAGGTCCAGGACAAACAGGTCTGTAATGGCTCTGTAATCAAAACAGAGCTCTCACCTCAGAAGTCTGGAATACACTGAACAACGGAACAGAGCTAGCAGCCTGTCTTGCTAGCTCAAGGTTTTAGGTCTGTAATCTTTTTGGTTAAGAACCTTTAAAGTTTTTTCTAATTGTTTGATCTATCTGAGATACACTCCAAAGGGGGCATTGTACTTGATAATTGGTCTGATTAATGCCAAGTATAAGGGAATGATTACCTCTTTAGACCCTGATAGTATCCCTCTGGCAGTTAGCAGTGCTAAATAAAAAGGACTGCTTGTCAGCTGTTGTTACATGACAGCTAAAAGGAAGATAATTATCAAATTATCAAAGTGTTAAGCTACCTGAAAAGTATGATGAAAGGAGGGGTTGTCTGTGAAAAAGTGACAATTATACACTTTTTAACATTTAGTCTAACCCTATTTTAGTACATCAAGAGTTTACTAGGAAGAGTTCATTGTGGAGGGTTTGGGTGTCAGAGGGTAATTTAACAACCCCCAGTTTACAGTCACCTGCAAACTTTGTTAGTTAGAGGTCTTGGCCTTTTGATTGGAGATATAAGAAGTAAAGACAATAAGAGGTAATGGCCAAAAAAGAGAAATCCCAGCACTGAGCACCAAGGGATACAACTGGTCAATTTCATACTTCCTGATAAGGAGCCAGCAGCTCCTACTGTGTAGGTTCTGTCTTTCAGCCAGTTTGTTATCCATTTTGCCACATATAGGTTAATTTTTAAAGCATTTAAATCTGCATAATGCCACTGTGGAGAATAGTGCAGAAGGCTTTTCCCAGATAAAGATATACACTGTGTACTGCATGGCCACCATTTACAACTTCTGTAACTATTCTGAAGAAGTTTACCAGATACCATATTCAATAGATAAGATCTGCCTTTCACAAAACCAAACTTTTGGGGATCAAGTTTAATAACATTCTTGATATTGTAGTTTATGAGACTTGTTATGCTCCATGGCATTGCAGATGCAGCTTGTACGACTGATCAGTCTGTAGTTATTTGGGTGATTTGTAAGATTGTCCTTATGGAGGGGCATCAGCACTGAAAAAAAAAAACAGTAGCTAAACTTAGATTAAATGGTTTACATATTGGGTCTGCAAAGGCATGTTTAACACTATAATAAAGCAACTAGGTATATGTTGTGGCCATGTGGGGGAATTGTTTTTGGTTTTGGTTAGAAATTTCATTAAATTCTAGTTAGATATAATTGGGGGTGCAAGGGATTCAGGTATTGTGGGGCTTTGGATAGAAGTTTCTGAGGTGAAATTGGCTGTATATTTGCAAGGATATTGGCAATATTTATTGGATCAGAACATGAGATACCATTATTAATAAGTTTAGGGTAGTGTTTCTGAGTTTTCTAACATAGCTAAAGAAGGATTTATAGTTCTGTCTAGCTTCTGAAGCCAGCTTAAGGTAATGAGTTCATTCAATGGGCCTTGTCAAGTCAGAGTAAAAGTGAATGTTTGTGAAATGTGTTTGTGCCAGGATGAATGAAGCAAAATGTATTCCTTTTGTGTACTTTTTTAACTCTCCTGTTTCTGGCATGTTGATTTGCAATGTGTATGTCTACTAGTGGACACTTTTTTGTCCAGATGTTAAAGGACAGAGTGAGGGGCTTGTTCTCAGACAGGATGGTACCTTCTACTAAGACAACAGACAGGGATGAAGCAACACTGGTATAGTATAGTATAGTGAGGGACGCAGAGGCTAACAGCACCAAGGGTGTAAATGGGGTCTGTTTGACCTATTCAGCAGAGGTTAATAAAGTATGTGAAGTCATAAAAAAAATTGGTCCATCCTGATGACTGATCCCTCTATTAGTGAACATATAGAACCAGTTCCTAAGTTTTGATTTAAAAATACCAAGAACTTAAAACAGCGACTCTGTTATACGCACACTGAACCATATAGGCACCTCACCTCCCAGCGTAAGGGCACTCATGCATGCCGGTCCTGTAGGGCATGCAGTTATATATGGTCTACACACTTTATTATGCATCCATTAAGCATGGAACCTATGTATCTGTCCTTTTATGCAGACTCTTGTATGAAAAATCTGGTCTATATGGCTAAGTGTAATGTATGATTCATATTATATAGGGAAGACAAATCGTATGTTTAAGGACAGGATTCTGCAGCATCAGAGTGATATACAAAATAATAAACTAACAAATGCATTAGCGAAACGTATCTGAAGCTGGTATGAGTCACAGCTTTAAGTTCTTGGTACTGCAGAAATTAAATGAAAGTTTAAGGGAAGGGGACTTGAGCAATGAGACTGAACTTGCTGAGTTAAAATGGATTGTCAACTTTAAAGCGTATATGCCACCTGGTTTGAATAGTGCTGTTGCTTTAAAGCCTCTCCTAAAGAAGAGAGACTTAGTACACTGATAAGTGTTAACACCTAACAATTTTAATTGTTTTTAATTAATTGGAAGCTTTTTGTATTTAAAGGCCTGTTTTTTCAAACTGTTTGTTAAGGTCTGAAGAAGCGAGCAATCGTGAAAGCGCTTACCTGTTTTTATTTGTTTTTATCTGTCTTTTGGAATTAAAGTATTCTTGCTCTCAGCATTGGGCATCTTTTCATTTGCTCAACATTACTGAAAGTTTGGAGTAATAAGTGTGGACTTACTGTGGGTACATCATATCTGTAAGAATTAGCTAAACATTTTAAGGTACAGTAGTTTTTGTAGCAGCTGGCTAGGAAACTTTGGTAGCTTGAGTTGCATTCTGTCTTTGTTTGTTGGTATTGCTTTTTATGTTTTCTTGAGAAGAAAGCTTTGGGATCTGTTATATAATTTAAGGAGTTTCTTTCTTTTGTTGTAGAGTTTATTTATGGTACTTTCTTTTGTTGTAGAGTTTATTTATAGCAGTGGATCACCAAGGTGGTTTGTTTTTGTATTTCCTATGATACTTGGTTTTGGTAGGATCTGCTGTCTGTATGCATTTTTCTAAATGGATGTAGTATTTCTTAATGAAGCTTGCTGCTGTATCAAGGTCACTGTTGGTGCAATCATATGAATGTTGATAGTTTATCATATAGTCAGTTGAAGTTGGCATGTTTGCAGTCCTTAAATTCAGGTGGGTTTGCTAAAGGAGCTTTTGAAAGTTTAAAGAAGGTCACAATCTGGTGATCTGACTTCACTGGGGAAGGTTATAATAGAACAGTACTGCAAAAGGCATCCATGTATGTAAGAATTAAGAATCAGATCAAGAATGCTGTGTCCTCTTGTGTGTTTGCTTACCATTTGCTCAAGTGAGTTTTTGTTTATAAATTCTAGGAATTTGTGGGCATATCTTATGTTAGACGTATAGGTCTCCAAGTTTATTGAGGTATAGGTAAAGTCACCCAAAATAATGGAGTTTGTGCTAACAAGGAGATAATTTAGAGCACTGGGAAAATCTTATATGGTCCCTGGGGGACAAAGAAGATGTGTAACAAGCTATTAACTGATAATTAATCCTATCTAGAATGATCTATAGTTCACTGAGCTCAGTATGTGAGTCTCTATAGATCTGATGGGAGGTAATATATTCCTTGACATTTATGGAAACTCCACCACAGTTACTGGGCCTGACTACATGAAAAACCAAAAAGTGGTTATCCAGAAAAATCTCCTATGTTTATATCTGATAATAATATTAAAAAAAGAAGTGGTTGTAGTACAGAGCCCTCTGAGACATCAGTTGTGATCCCTCTTGGGATAGGTGGGTAACCCCCAACCCTGACATTTTGTATCTTATCGCTTAATCAATAAATATGGTTTGAAATGTAATGCTTTTAATTTGTCAATTATTTTGTGGAATAGTTTCAAAAGATTTAGCAAGTCCAGACAAGCAGAATGTACTCTCAGCCCTTTATGAAATGCTGACATTAGTTTTCCATAGACTCATTGGTAGTTACTAGGCATGCAGTCCAGAAGACCATTAAGGATCCTATCCCAGATTCCTAATTGCTATAAAGCACTGTCTGGTTAAGGCACTTTCTCAAAGCCACAAAGATAAACAAAAGGTGAGAAAATCAAACGCAATACTACAGGTAACTTGTTAACAGCTCATAGCCTTAATGCTCTGCACTAACTTCAAGACTAAGAAGTTTTAAAGACTAAGATTCTGGAGAATGCTATAAGATTCAGGTTTATGTCAACTTACCAGAGGCAGTTTTGGCAAATAGAAAAAAAAATGAACAATGTTTACTAGAACTGTCTTCAGCAAACATTTGTGGAATTTTTTTTTTTTTGTTTTTTGCAGGGGAGCAAGTCTTCTTGCAACCCCATGTGTAGGACACCTCTGCACCCCTGGACTTTTACATACCAGTCTGAAGTCACACAACAGTGGAGAAAGAGGCAAACTCCTCTGTTGGCGAAAGTAGTTTCAGTGAATAGTGTTCAATCTACTTTTGGTGATTTCACACACTCCTCAAAATTCATCAGACACGATCTCCCCTTCTGAAATCCATACTTTTCCACATATAACAGAAATAGGTCCCTTGTGCCATTTTTGGATAAGCATCATTTTCATTTGCTCCATTGGTTTACACTGAATATTGATTAAACTGATGGGATTAACATTGTCTGGGTCTGATACAACCTCCTAGTTTGTGAATTGGTACCCCTTTAGTCTGTTACCATCTATCACTGATATGTCCACATGATAACATTATGTTTAACACAAATGAAATGCTTTTACAAGGTTTTTCTTGATTCTGTAAAGAATGTCTTGTTCCAGACCATAGAACTTATTTTACCTGGGCAGAAATGATCATGTCTGTAGTCACATTGTAAGTTCATAGGTAGGTACTAGACTATCTGCCCAAAGGCATTTATAAGCCTAGCTGGAATGTGTTGGCTTTTGCCGCCCCTTAGATTAGTTCCCTGTGCCTCTGTCCAGCAGAGCCATTGAAGTAATCCCTGGGGTAAACTTTCTGTTTCCCATCCACTCGTCAAGGTTTCTCTTGAAGAGGGTTATCAAGGAGCTCTGCCTATTGTAGATTGGAATCTTGTTCCAGAGCATGGGAAGTCTCTGGGACAGGAATCTATCCCACCAGCAAGTCCTATTTATTGTTGTAGTGAGGTTTAGATCCCTGGAGCGTGTGGCTTGAGGGGATATGGTTTTCTTTAGGTGGAGCATGTCCATCAATTCTGGGTTGGACATGGCCTTGTATGTCAGGCAGAGATCACCTCTGAGTAGGCGGTATGTAACCAAGTAGAGCTGGAGTTTCTTCAGTCGAGCTGCATAGGGCATCTGCTTGAGACCAGTGATCCTCTTGGTGAGGTACTTCTGTGGTCTTTCCAGTTGTTGCAGGTGTCTTGTAAGGTACATTCCAAAAAGGGCATTGTACTGTATTAGGGGTCTGATGAGTGATGCGTAGAGGTGTCCAATGACCTCTTTCAATCTGGATGCAAACCCTTTTGTGATTAGGTGGGCCACACAGAAGGATTTTCTAACCACTTTGGCAATGTGATTATCAAAGGAGTGGTTACTATCTACTTGGGTCCCCAGATCCCTTATTACATCTTCCGTATTTAGGGGGCAACCACCTATGCGGTAGTTTGTGGGTACATTGTTTTTTTAAAGGGGGTGACTATGCACTTTTTGGCATTTAGCTTGAGGCCAAGGTTTTGACACCAGGTATCTGTCTCAGTGAGACCCTTTTGGAGGATGTCTGTGTCAGCCAGAGAGTCAATTATAGCCCCTAGTTTGCAGTCGTCTGCAAACTTTGTCAGCCATAGTCCTCCTGTGTTTGCCTGTACCTCTGAGAAGTATATGCCGAACAGGAGGGGTCCTACAACTGAGCCCTGGGGAACACCACTTGTAACCGGTTTAGTCAGACCTAGCTCCTGCAACTCTTACCATGTGGGTTCTATCCGTGAGCCAGTTGGCAACCCATCTCATGATGTAGGGGTTTATGTTCAGGCTGGTGAGTTTGTCTATAATACCTGAGTGGGGAATGGTGTCGAAGGCCTTTGCGAGGCCTAGGCAGGCTGTGTGGACCACCTTTCCCTCGTCTATAGCCTTGGTAACTGTCTCAAAGAAGTCCACCAGGTTTAGGAGGCATGATCTGCCCTTAACAAAGCCGAATTGGGTAGGGTCCAGTGTTTGGAGGTTCCCAATGTCTCTGTTAATGAGATCCATGATGATGCGCTCCATAGCTTTGCAGACCAAGCTAGTTAGGCTTATAGGGTGATAGTTCCCTGGGTCCATTGTGGCTCCACCTTTGTGGAGCGGAATAACCATTGCTGTGTGCCACTCTGTGGGCACGTAGCCTGTGGAGAGGCTGAGTTTAAACAGTGTGTTTAGGTGAGGGGGTTAGTTCATCTTTGAGCTTGTGTAGGATGCAGCCTGGAACACCATCCTGTCCCACTGATGCTGTGTTTTTGGCTTTGGAGAGGGCTGTTTTAACCTGAGTGTCTGTGATTTCAGGGGCACTACATTCTTCTGGTATAGTTATGGGCCCTTTTGGGAGTGAGAGGGGGGTGAAGTTTGCACTGAACCTGTCTGCCAGGATGTTGGCTATATCAGTCAGTTCAGTGTATTTTGTGCTATTCTGCACTAACTCTGAGCAGATCTGAGAATTGCCACTTAGATTCTTGACATAGCTAAAGAATGCCTTGTGGTTATCTTCGGAGTCCATGACAATTTTTCTTTTGAAGCTAGCCTTGGATGATTTTATGAGGGAACGTAGTTTCTTGCTGATACTAATCAGGGATGTCTTCCCTTCTTGGGATTTTACTCTTTTCTGTACTAGTTTCCTCCTTCTATTGTATAGCTTGTTTATGGCAGAGGTCCACCAGACTGGTTTCCTTTTCTTGGAGGAGTGAGTCTTGATTTTGTTTGGGATAGCACGATCCATGCATTCTTGTAGGTGCCCTAGAGTGCATTAGTAAAGGGTTTTGCAGCTTGGACAGCGTTATCCTTTAGCATGGGGGCTTTGAAACTTTCCCCCTCAGTCTTAAGTAACGTGAAGTTTGCTTTTGAAAAGTTTTTCACGGTGGTTTCTTTGACCGGGGGTGGTGGCGAAATGTGGATATTCAGAGTGACTAGTTTATGGTCAGATCTAACCAGTTTGGGGTTGACCTCCAATGTGGAACACTGGTCGGCCATGTTGGTGAGGACCAGGTCCAATAGGTTGTCACCTCTCGTGGGGGTGTTGACCAGTTGATCTAGGGCGTTTGAGTTTATAAATTCTAGGAAATGTTGGGCAAGGGAGTTTGTACTTGAGTAGTTCTCCCAGTTAATGTTTGGGTAATTGAAATCACCCAATATCAGGGTGTTTGGTAGGACCTTTATGTTTCCCAGTTTTTCCAGGAATGCGGAGAGGGGTCCTGGGACATGGTGGGTGATCTGTAGCAAGTTAAAATTTGAATAGGAGTTTTGCCCATTGTTAGTTGCACGTGGTTCATCTCTGAAGCATCGTGCTGTGCCACTAACCTGGAGTTGTGGGTATCCTTGATGAATATGGATACTCCCCTGCCTTTTGTATTTCGGTCCAGGTTTTGTGGCTGTAATGTATGGTATGAGTTCTAGCTTGGTAGTGCTGGAGTGCTCTCTGGAGCCTTAAACCAGGTTTCTGTTACTGCACATATATTGATTTTCTCCATACTGAGGAGTGTGTGCATTCTGAGGTTTAGACATTTGGCATTGAGTAGCATTACCCTCAGTTTTTTTGTTACTTGTGCTATTTACAGCGGTGGGTTTGTCTTTTGAGCCTTGCCTAAAAAATGCACTATGGGGGTGGCAAGAGCCTTGGCCAGTATTCGAAAGCCTAAGGGTGACAGGTGCAAGCCATCTCTAGCGAAGCAGCGTGGCTTGTTGAGCATGTCATCCCAGGCTGACAGACACTGGATCCCCTTTGAATGACACCAGAAGCTTATCCAATTGTTGAAATTGATAATTTTTTCTCTGTACCATGGTATCATTCTTGGTGAGGGCAGGATGCTACTCGGGGTCAGGATCATACCAGCCTGGGCTATGTGATCAGAGAGCTCCTCCATGTCTCTTTTCATGTAGTCCAGGGAGGTATGCCTCAGGTCATTCATACCAGCATGGACAATAACAGAGTCATATTTGTACTTGTTCTGGAGTGACCTGAGTGCTTGTGTTATGTGGCGGATCCTGGCACCCGACAGGCAGCTAACAGTAACCTTCTCCTTGTTCAGCCTAGTGAGTGGAACGTCAGTGTGCCTGACTATAGAGTCACCTATTACTAGTGTGTTGGGTATGTTATTTTGCCTTAAGGGCTGTGATTGAGTGGCAGACTGGTTTTGTGAAGTATGTGTTTCATGGTTTGTGTTGGGGGGTGGAGGTTGCTTGGATGTCTGCTTTGGAGGTCTCTGTTGCTTTTGCAGATTTTTATTTAGAGCCTCCGTGTATGTTTTTGTGTATTTCTGTTTGTTTTTTGCCGGTGCTGGTTTCATAGGTCTATGTGAGACTGGTGGTGTGATGCAAGTAATTCCCTTCTCCTCTTGACTTCCTGGTCCAGTCTTGGGTTGAGAAACCTTAGCCTCCAGTTTGGCTGTATAATTGCATCTCTTGCATGTATTAGTGTTTGGTGTAAGGAGGAGAGGGTTGTCTGTGTACATGAGGCAATTGTAACATTGCCTCAAAATGTCCAGATTCACCAGTTGAACCAGAGAGTACACCTGAAACTGCCCTTTGGACATGCCTGGATAGGTACAATGAACTGTTTACTGATTGGCTGGTAAGGTCAAATAGAGAGCCTTGTCCTTCTCTACAGTATAGGGGGGTCTAGTGCTAAGGTTTATTAGTGCTTGCTATGAGTTTTGAGCAAGTTTTGGGATGAGAAGTGAATGGGTTGAGTCCTTAAGTTGAAAGTTTGTCTAGCTCCAAGGGAAAAATTGAAGAACAGACTTTGTGGAGCCAGGAATAGTTATACCCTAACTAACCAGCGCTGCCCAGAGCGCAAAACCACGTAAATGCAGGTTTTATAGCAGGGAAATGAAAGAGATAGAAATTAGCCCAAAATGGCCAATAAACTACTAATTTCTGGGCTGAAACCACTCCTCCGGGCACAGATAGACTGCTCAAATCTCCCTCTCTCACAGTGAACAGAGAAACTTCCTTCTATCCAAGTAAGGTATGGGCAAACACAGAAACTTGTAACACAGCCGTGAATTCAGCACTAACCTAAAACTGGACTATACTAGCTTAGAAACGCGAAAAAGCAAGTACATTTTTTTTTCAGAAAATAAAGCAGATACAATCAAAAAAACACTTGAAATGCACAGAGATGGCTATCACACTTGAGTGTGTAGCCTACAACAGTTAAACAGGTAATTTAAACACAAAAACGACTTTGTTAAAGTGCAGGCAGTAAAATAAGTACAATATGTAGCTGAAACAAGCTTTTTAAATCACAGAAACTCTACAAAATCAATGTTTTTGGCAGAATTAGCTAAAGGCAGCAAGAAAATGCAGAAACATGATACTTAATCACTCCAAAATCTCTCTTTTGTCTCTCTGCTGCTGTAGAACTCTGCAGGGCACCAGGCAGGAGCTTCCTGAACTGTATACTTCTTCCCTTGTATTGGTATGACTCTGATATATTTCTTCGCTTAGTGTTTTTTTTTCTTTAACACACATTCATTATATCCTATGGTTTGGTGATCACTTTGTTGTTAAATAGGAGCATGTTGTTACATTCACAATTTTCCTTTTCAGTCTTCAGATGAAAATGAAGAATGCCTTATTATTGGTATCATCCTTTTAGCCTAAGTTGAAGTCTGAACTCATAGTTAGAGTTGAAAAATTTGATAAAAAAGTAAGTAGTTTGTATATTTTGGATGATTTATGGCATCTGTTATGTCTTTCTATTATTAATATTTATTCTTATTATGAAGTTTTCCCACAGGATATATACATATCTGTCTGTCTGTCTATCTATCTATCTATCTATCTATCTATCTATCTATCTATCTATCTATCCATCCACATATGCATATATGTATGTTTGTATCTCTGTGTGTCCCTTTACCCCTGGGATCCATTAACATTCATGTAGGCTTCACTTGAAGCCTATATTATTACACAGCGTTAGTGTGATCACCAGCAGTGCTCATTGAATAAGCATGCTGCTCATCGAACTTACACATTTATAAGCACCTTTTTGTGGTCAGCAGTATTATTATTGGAGGCCATGAAATGGTGCTGGGAAGCATGAGCACACAATGTAAACAAAACTGATTGTATGTAGGCAAACCTATTATGATACTACACACGGACAGCTTATATGAAGCAGCTAGCACACACGGACAGCTTATATGAAGTAGCTAGCACATGCGGACAGCTTATATGAAGTAGCTAGCACACACGGACAGCTTATATGAAGTAGCTAGCACACACAGACAGCTTATATGAAGCAGCTAGCACATGTGGAGAGCTTATATGAAGTAGCTAGCACATGTAGACAGCTCATATGAAGTAACTAGCACACACAGACAGCTTATATAAAGTAGCTAGCACATGCAGAGAGTTTATATGAAGCAACTAGCACATGTGGACAGCTTATATGAAGCAGCTAGCACACATAGACAGCTTATATGAAGTAAGGGCAAGTTGATTACAAGAAGTAAGATGAAGGGGGCATGATTATTATAATATTAATATTTATATTATAAACATCCAGATCTTAAAATCATCAGCTCCACAAATAGGCAATGAAGAAATAATATATACCAACCTCAAAATTAACCAAAACAAAACCATCAACATAATTGGATGCTACTTCCCACCTGGCCAAAACATCCCTCCACTAGAAAACCTCCACAGCTGGTCTACCCACCATCTCCCCCAAGAAACTATCATCTTAGGTGATTTCAATATTGACTGGCAATCCTGTTCTGGCAACAATCCAACCCATCATGTACACCTTCATGGCTTCACCCAACTAGTCCAGTCACCAACCAGGATAAATAAAAACTCCAGCAAGTACACTACCCTGGATTGGATACTAGTCAGTAAGAGCCCCCAGTCATATATAACAGGCTGCTTATCAGATAGCCTCAGTGATCACTCCCCAACATTCCTACTTAAAAAATACCTATACCAAGCTAAACCTGTCATCTACCGTCAAATACGTAAAAAACTAAACTTTAACCCACTCACATTCATCTCATCCCTCAAAGAATGTAACTGACATCCTCTAAAGCACCTCAGTCTAGATGACGCAGATGAATTTTTTAATACTATCTTCCTGAACAGCCTTAATTACCATGCCCCCATAAGATTTTCCATAACCAAAGCACAACCCTCCCCATGGCTACAGAAAACCACTAAATCAGAAATGAAAAACAGGGATAAAGCCTGGGAGCACTGACGCAAAACCAAAACCCCCTCAGCTAGACAGAAATTCCTAGAACTACGCAATAGAGTCAAAAAGCTAATAAAACAGGACAAATTCCAATACTACCAGTCTGCCCTAGACTCCTCACAACACAGCCCCAAACAAGTCTGGTCCACCATAAACTCCATCCTCCACCCAGGTAAAGTCAGTACCCCTCCTCCTAACATCCCTCACTCCTCAGAAAATATTGCTACCTCATTCAACACACACTTCACCCAAACCATACTATCACAAGCTAAAGAACACAACCCCCCTCCCCGACAACCCACACCTTCAACTAGTAATCTCCCCACTGCCTTCTCTTTTTCTCCTGTACCTACCTCCAACATAAAAAAACTCTTAACTAAACTTAAACCCACCAAATTAGCAGCAGACAACCTCCCAAGTGAATACCTACAAATCGCAGCTGATGCTCTGGCCTACCCAGTATCCATCTTGATTAACCAATCTCTGTCAGAAAGTTACGTTCCCACACTGTGGAAAGTATCACATATAATTCCCCTCCACAAAGGCGGACCCTCAGCAGAACTAACCAATTACTGCCCCATAGCTATTCTCTCTCCACTCTCCAAAATACTAGAGAGATGCATACACTCTCAGGTCTCAGACTACCTCCTTACTAACAACCTCCTTTCCAGTACTCAGCATGGTTTCCGACCAAACCATAGCACCACCACTACCTTACTCTCCTTTACTAACACTATCCTTCAGCATAAAAACAATGGCTATCTCTCCTCTGCTACTTTCCTAGACCTATCTAAAGCATTTGACATGGTCCCACACAAACAACTTATATGTGTCCTCAATAACCTATCCTTCTCACAATCAGTCACCAACTGGTTTCAGAGTTACCTGTCTGACCGCCAACAATCTGTTGTATGGCAGAATGACATATCTCCCCAACTACCTGTCTCCATAGGGGTTCCCCAAGGATCCATCCTTGGACCCCTACTCTTCTCTGTTTACACCAATAATCTAGCCTCTGCCACCAAACATGGCACATTCATACAATACGCAGATGACTCGACCATCATCTGCTCAGCCCAGTCCCTACCCAAACTGCAAAAAGTCACACAGGAAGCCTTTTCCTCTGTTGAAACATGGTTATCCGATGCCCAATTAATACTCAACCCAAACAAAACTAAACTACTCATCTTTCAACCCACCAAACATACTCAAAACAACTCTCACTTTAACATCACAGCAAAAGACAACACCACTATATACCCAACTGAACACACCAAATTGCTAGGAGTGGAAATAGACAATAAACTAAAATTTAACATTCACATATCCATGACCATAAAAAAAGGCCACAAAAAACTAGGAGCATTATACAGAAATAAGCAATTTCTCACCAAAGCAGCAAAGATTTCAATAGCAAATTCCCACCTTATCTCCACCCTACTTTATGCCTCTCCAATATATACCAACCTAAGGCAATGTGATCTAAACAAGCTAGAGACCTGCTACAACAAAATCGCCAAATTCGCCACAGGGGCATCCTACCGTAATCACCACTGTCTCTCACTTGCTGAACTGGGCTGGCTTGAACTCCCTCACCTCCTTCAGTGGTATCAACTCTTACTCACCCACAAACTAGTAAACCATCCACTAAATGTCCCATCCTTCCAGAATCTACTCCAACCCTATCGCACCACCAGACCACTAAGATCCAGCAACAAAAATCACTTGCAGATCACTAAAGCCAATAACTCTGCTGGTGAAGCACTATTCTCTTGCGCCATAGCCAAATTATGGAACTCCCTTCCACCCACAATTACCTCCGTACCATCATGCACCCACTTCAAAACTTTACTAAAAGCACACCTAAAAACATGCTGGCTATGCCCTTGCAACTCCCACTCTAATATCATCCACCCCATCCAACCACTACCTTTCTTTCCACTCCACTAACTACCCTGATTATAGCAAGCTCAGATGCTCATAAGCCTAGTACTTATTATACAGCAGGAACTTCTCATTGTAACATTTGTTAATGTCTGTTATGTACTTCACAGATAAAGATTCTAGTTGTCTACTGATGTACTTTGTTCTTCATCTGTAAATATGTTGTAATTGCTATGTTAAATTGTTAATCGCTATGTAATCCAGTGTAACTACTGTCTGTTTATTTTACTGTGGAGCTTTTCTCCCCGGGCTTCCGCTGAAAATGGACCTATGTCCAGTCGGACACTCCCGGTCAAAAATGTAAATAAATAAATAAATAAATACATAAATAAATAAATAAAAATGAGGAGAATGTACACAGAATGCAATGTCAAGAGTGCAGAAATACATACCAGGGAGGGCAAATGGAGAAAATGTACTCAGTTAATGCAGCCAATGTGATTATGTCACAAAGAAATATTTTAAACAGAAATACTTCCATATTGATGTAATAATAATTAATCATGTACCCAATTCTTTACCCATGTACATAACTAAAGAAATGACATGCTAACAACATGTGAGAGGGACACAATGAAACATTATAACAAAGGGGAATAAATATGATACGTATGCTGATAGCATGCCAAGTTGAGATAACAATTAGCAAGGACAGTAGATACATTAGGGGCTATTCACCTAGACTGCAGTTATTCAATATGACATGTATATAGAGGGAATATTTGTATGATAACTGTCAGCAGTGCTGTATTCTCCACTTCATAATATATAAACAAGAAAAAATGAGCCCTGTAGCTGCTGTATCATGCACATCAGAAAGGGACAGTCTTTACCATTTTTTGTCATTTGGCAACCATAGACAGGGGCTATATTACCTTGAAACATGTCTTAGAGAAGCATGTACATCCTAAACAGTAATATAATAACAGTCAAAATACACAAGTGACAAATGACAACACAGATCTGATGACATTGCAGTAGTTCAAGGTCTCAGTCCGTAAATGGAGCACAGGTACTACATTATTATACTGGGCATGCTCACAAGAAATTACAGTGAAAGCTGCCATAATAGCATGTAAACAACACAAACACACACAAAATGGTCCTAACACAGGCCCAATCACATTTTATGTTAATATTACATAATGCCATACAGTAATAAATGTTATGTAAGTCCTCATGTCCTATAAAGCTATACAGTGTGAAGAAAACAATTACAATAGTACATAAATCTTTGGAGGAAGACATGTAATAAATTGCATTTCTATCTGGAAATTATGTAATGCCAGTGAACAATCAATGACATATGCAACATTTGCATCTTGCTAGACTTGAACACATGCCAGATATCAGAAAGATGAGTATCAACCTGTAATGCCACGGAAATGGGATACTGTCTGTTTTATGACAAATACACTTCAAGGACTTACTGCATTTCCATATTGTAATGGGTATGGATCCACTACTTTGGAGGGTGAGGCCTTAAAACTGTTGACCTCTAGCTGTGCCATAAATACTTTCATTGCCTGAGCCATTCCTGTATGACAGAGTTATCTAACAGACAGATGTTACCAGATTCAAACCCCTGCCTATTGTACTACATACTCTACAGAGCTGTGGATTGACTGCATCTGCCACACAACATAGCAATGGATCTTGTCACAAATAAAATAAATTAATGTGTGAAATAAAGGACATTTGAGGATAATGTGCACAGTATGAGTTTGTCAGATGATGGCAAGGTGGTAGCTATGGTAATACTCACAGAAGTATGAGCAGTACAATATCAATGTTGTTTTGGCCAAGGAAGCTGTTCCTGTTGTTTTGTACAACATTGTCCCAGAACTGAATCACACTCTATCTGTGTAGTTATGCTATTCATGTCATTACTCAGTGCATGTGCTGCAGGATCACTCACAGCACAACATTCACAGAACTGTTTCACTGGCAGGAAATTACAAAATGAGTTTATATTTATTTCTCCAAAGTCAAAATTGAGAATAATAACATCATGCAATATTTTTGTGTAATGTTAGTACAGTCATATAATGTTGCCCTTTGCGGGAATTGAACAGCATGCTATCTATTAAGTCCACAGACTAATGACTTGTGTATGGATCACGTGGCACAGAAGAAATCTTAGCAAGGCTGTGAGATTCCACACTCCCACTGTAATTGTCTACATTATAACAGTTGTGGATGTCGTTCATACATCACAGCATTAGGGCACACAATGCTTACAGTCAGTCAAGTTATATGATATTGTGAAGAATGAATGTGCCACAATGCAATTGTTGGTAAAATTGTGAGATATTTGGATCTTTGAAACTGTGACATAATGTTCTTGCAGCAAGGGATATGTGTGCCTCCAATGTCATTAAAAGACTATTAATATATCTATTTTTCACACAGCATTGCCTACTGTTAGATATACCCAAACACATGAGATGCATAATGCAGTCATCACTGTGATGGGAGAATGGCAGTCATGCACAATGTATGGATAATCATGGATTTGGACACATGTCTTACTAAGGCAAAAGCATACAAAACATTGTATCATGTCCTCTTGCCACAGGAAAAGCCTTAGTAGTTCTCATGGGAATGCCAAATGCCATCCCATGGCATCATCATTATCCAATAAAGCCCTTCTGTATGAAAATGAGCTGAAATTCTTGTAATAGGAATCCCTATCCATACATGTACACAACAGATAGCTGGCTGACAAAATTGTTACCTACATGCACATTCATAATCATACTGACACAAGTGACCCTAAGAAGTAATGGCTGGATTTGAACACACTACCTAAGATCACAAGGTACAGAACACTGCCTGAATCACATGCACCACATGAGATGTTTTACAATTGTGATGGTGCTCATTTAAATGAATAAATCACCATTCTTTAATACAGTGATGATCTTCTAAAAAGGTATGAAGGCAGTTGAAGTGCACAGTAACAGTTCACAGCTGCACATACTATATGCATTAGGAGACCTTTTTTCCACAGCACGACAAACAAACACACACTCACAATAGTCAATCATTGATGGATTCAAACTTCCTCCCTTTTTAGCTATGCAGTACAGAAACCACAGTATCAACAGCCAGTGCCACAAAATAAGTCATACTATAACTGTGATATATTTCATTTTTGATAGCATGATGTAACCATTGTGTTTCCAAAACTGGGTATTACCTGGGGCTGATAGAAATATAGGTATCCCTCTGCCAGTAAAAATATGCCTCCTGAGTAGAACTTTATGTAAGGAGTGTTGTCACAGACAAAATTGCATATGACAGTACATACACGTGCATTAGTTAACCAATGTTGGATTCAAACTCCCCTACCTATCTAATTACAGAATCTATAGAACACAGAGTTATCTGCAAGTGCCACGGGAGTAGTTTGACTTTTATTGTTAGAGACTGCACTTATAAAAGGATGATCTTATCAGTGTGTTGCAGAGAACATGTTTGTGGTAAAATTGGGATATGGAGATGGGGGACTTCTCTTCCAGGATAAATGTTTCTTATGACTGGAAGTTGATGCAGCATGTTAAAGCTACACACACAAGTTCACCAGTGTGAAATTTGAACTTCTTACATATCTAGGTTGCACAACGCACAGTATTAGCTGCAAGCACTAGACGAGAAGCATGGTTTTTATAGTGAGAGACTGCACTTATGAACAGATAACCTCATCAGTATGTTGCAGAACGGATGTTTGTGTTAAAAGTGGGATAAAGTGCAGAGGGAAGTGTGTCCAAAGGTAAATTCTTTTTTGAAAGGAAGTGGACACAACACATCTGTTGAGCCTTTAGCTACCTGTTACTAGGACCACACACATACAAGTTCACCACTAACAGAAGTGAACCTCCTGCCTATCTAGTTAAATTAGAGAACATAGTATTAGCTGCAAGACATGAGATGTTTGACTTCTAAGAGGAAAGAGTGTAGTTTTGACAGGCTCTCATCACTATGTTGCAGAGAGGATGTTTGTGTTAAAAGTGGAATAATGTGCAGAAGGAGCTGTGTTGAAAGTTAAATTCTTCTGCTGAGAGGAAGTGGACACAGCACATCTGTTGTTGAGGCTTTACTTACCTATCAGTAGAAACACACACACACGCACGCACACACACACACACACACACACACACACACACACACACACACACACACACACACACACACACACACACACACAGAAGTTCGCCATTGTGAGATTCAAACCTCCTACCTATCTAGTTACACAATCTAGAGAACACAGTATGACTCACAAGTGTCAGAAAAAAGTCTGACTTTAACAATGTAAAAAGGCATATTAGTAAGGAGTGAAACTTCACTGTTTGGAGCAATTGAGCATTACAGGTTTTGGGACAAATGCATGAGTCTGGATTGGCCAGCATAAAAGCACAGTGCTTGCCCATGTAATGACATAATTCTCTGGTACGATTTATGTACTATAATTCATGTACATTGCGTTACTGTGAGGGACATGTAGTTTTTTTCACAATATGTGATGTCAATAATAATCACAACTGCAAAATAGTCAAGCAAGCATTCATGACAGATCATCCATGGATGATTGCATGCAAATAGTAGCCATTTATTATGTTAGTCAATTGTCTTAACTCATGAATGCACAAGGTGCATTGACAATACAAACCGTTACTTCTGAAATCTGACAGTGAACTTGTGAATAATATTGACAGATTATGTGTAAAAAGGTTACACATTATTGTAACAAAGTTACAAATGTAACGATTGCAGTGCAGACATTCGGTAACAGACTGAATGAATTCAAGTCAACGTCACTGTGAGATGCAGGTATCTCGTTTTCAAAATTGCAGTAACACATAGAGAAGTTGTACAACCTGCTCACATAATTCTTTGTTGTAATTTTTTTAAAGCACTCCCTAAAGTGCAGAGGGGGCAAGCTCATTTGCACTGGTGATGGCAAAGTATTAGCTCGTGTGTAATCATATCTTGAGGCGTTGAACTTAGAATGGGAATTAGCAGTAGTATATAGTACTCTGTGACAACCTTTGCACAAATAAGCAGCATACACATACAACTGTGTCTGAATCTGATGGAATACCGAACAGATATGTGTTATGATCATGTTTCTGGTGTCACGATTTACACATTTGTCATGACAGTTGCAGATCTTCAGTCCTTATATGTATGCTACAGGTATATTATGAAGCACATGATGGACAAAGCATGTTATTGCTGGTGGAAATATGGATTATAGAAACAGTTATGAATCAAGGAGGTTTATTTGATGACACAGGAGGGTTGGGAAGAGGTAGACAGTTGGTGACATGAAGACACATACAGACATACTAAGAGATTAGTCTATGGTTCATTCCTGCACATATTTGTGTTGTGTTACTATTCACTTCATTGTCATATTTATTCAGAAAAAAATCTGTTCAAGACAGTGTTCCCAATAGGGAGCAAGCAGCAAGCACAGTAATACAACAACAAGATAATGGTGTGTTTGTGTAGCCAGCACTTACGCACACAGGAATTATACAAAACATTTAAAAACACTTTGGCATACATCTAGATTCAAACCTTGACAGTATTCCAAAACAAATTGACTGACCTGAGTAATCTCTAACCATGCCACATAGGAACTCCTACTTTACCATGTTCAAATATGACAACAGACTGAAGCAAAGGAGAATGTATATATTACTATTCATTGGCTTCATGGCATTTGCAAAATCGCAAAACATGTACATTCCATCCATTAGCCTAATAAATATGAAACAGTAAGAAGTGATGATACAGAAGTGGAAACACATACAGACATGGAGACAGTCAGAGAGGCACACAAAGAATGTTAAATTTTTCTTGGTCATTGTTTAACATCTTTGTGGTGAATTACTATTATGCTTTTCCTGATAAGTAATCTATCATGCTATGTACAATCAAGTGTTTCTAACATGGAAAAATCAGGGGTTGGAAAGTATGACCATGACTGAGACATAAGCAGGATAATGATGGGTTACTAAGATATGTACACAACACTAAACACATAATAGTAATATAATTAAAACATTACGCATGACTTTTACATATTTCTGGAACTGAACCCTTGATACTATGCCAAAAGCATTTTACAGACATGCAATTTGTGTGAAGACATCAAACAGGAAATCTTACTTCACAACCTTAATTTTACTGGTCTGAAGGGACAGTCACAAAACAATGAAGCGAGAGAGAATAGTCATCAGGCTTCATCACAGTAATGATGATGTTAACATTACATAAGGTGTACGTTACAACCAGCACATAAATTATCTATTGTAGAACAAAGATGTGTTATGTTAAGCTGTTATGTGTCATGATTTACACATTTGTCATGAAGGTAGGAATATTTGGGCAGCATGCTTCTTACCAACCTTTGCAAATGGAACATCGTATATGGCCTACATTCAACTCTTCGGACTGTTCAAGAGAAGATTAGCCTAACTGTACATAGCGCAGTAATGCAGCTGAAGGCAAGCAGTCACAAGATTTGCCATAGGGTGTGTACTTCTATTTCCCCGAAATTACAACTGCTGCTTAGTGCCAGACATTGTGTAAATGCAGGAAGAAAGACTGATAACACAGTAAGGGGAAGATGTATAAACAGGGGGAGAGGGAGGCAGGAACAAAGTAGATATTGTCTGACAGAAGCAGGATACTGTGTCTCCAAACATTATGTAGGCAAGAGCTACACATAAAACAGTGTACTAAAACCAGCCAGTATCAGTTTGCTAATGCCTGTGTTAAAAGTGTGCAAAATAAGTCTTTCGATCTGAGCATTATCTCATTGTCACAAAAGAACTCCTATTTCACTCAGTTTAAATCACACAATGGAAGAGACAGTGACAAATTACTAAAGCAGTAGGATGAACAGAAAGAGGGAGAGAGAGAGAGAGAGAGAGAGATGGAGAGAGAAATACCAAAAGGTTTGTTAATGGTATATTTAGGACCATCTTTATGGTGTGATACTCTTAGATTTTTTTGTCATTATTAATCTTTCATGCTCTGTAATTAAACTGCTTCCTATAGGGAGCTAGAAGGTTATGGGAGAATAAAAACACAATTAACTCATTACATCTGAGTGATGCCGCCAGGTGCATCTGCACTTAACTCCCACTAACACCTCTAGGCGCCAAATATGGCTTGTTCATATTTGCATCAATAATTCTAAAATCATGTTATGTACAAGGTTTTAAAGGATTTCATCTTAAAACTTACACAATGGCAAACTCAACTGCATTAATATTTGACCTCTCTCTAATGCAGGTAAATAGATATTAACTGTTGTATTTATGACATTGATTTATATAGATATCATTTTCACTTTTTTCTAAATGTTTCAACAACCAGGTAACACAGACAGAACTGCTTAGCTTCACACGAAAGCTCTCAGCTAGATGAATAAAATGCTGCTGACAGTATATGTGTAACTTGACTGGTTGCTAAGAAATTGTAAGTTGTTTACAAAATATATAGTAGCAAACAAATGGACCCACTGGAATGAATTGAAAGCCAGAGGCCTTTTTAAATAAATGAGAATGTTTTATTGATTAATTGAAATAGTGTTCCTATTGCTTTATTGCTTTATTACAATAGATGAATGTATTATATAATGTGGCTGATTTTACTGTTTTGTTGTCTGAAGAAGCACATTTATTGTGTGAAAGCACTTACCTATTTTGCTTCATTAAACGTGGATTTTTATGCTAACAGTCGTGTCTTGGTGCTGATTTATATTTGTTACTTGTTTAAAAATATTACAAATGTAATAGTTATTGTGTTTACTGTGACTTATAAAATTCAGTTTAATACCTAGAAGCTAAAGAATACTACCACTATAAAAATAGTTTCTGCCAAAGAATTTGCCCTTTATATTTCTTCCATAACCCCTATGGTTCCAGAGGTACGAACACTTGTTTGAAATGTGAGGACATAATTTAAATCTGTCAGAAGACTTAGGCTCCGCCCATTGGAAGTTATAATGCAAACTTCCTGAGCTCCATTGGAGTGAATGAGTTAAGACATAAGCAGGATATGGGTCCCTTACTAAGTCTCCCTGTTTTGGCTGCAATGTTTTTGCAAATGCTTTTTTGCTGCACTGTTCAAATGGTATGTTAATGAAATGCTGCAACCAGAAATAGCTAGATGTTTGCAGTTAAACACATGAAAGGAATATATTATGTCATGAAATAATAATTTGGCATACATATCACATAGGAACTTCTAATTCTTTGCATCCAGCAGCCTAACATCTGTTAGAGTAACTGTTTCAAAGTACTGCCTTTATTCTGTATTCCCATAGTGCAGCGGATTTAAACACATTGGCATGAAAGTAATTGGACAGCTGTGGCTGAAACTGAAGTTAAACGGCATTCACTGTCACTTAGTACTGGTGTGGGATGCCAGACTCTGCACAAGTGCTGAGTACAAAAAGTAAAGGCTTTCTGATGAGTCATTTTTGGTTGTGTTTTGTTTGTAATTCTTTTTTTGACCAGATTAAACATGAACAACATGGGTTGATAGGACAGTGGTGAAAATAGGGGGTAAGCAGAGGGCAGAACACAGGGGGGAACAATACAGGAATTTGTATGAGTGTGGTGGGAGACCATAGCTATCCATTTCTTCACAACATAAATGTACAATTGTACACATAATGTCATGACTTTGGAGAGTCACCACACCAGGGATGGATGACAACAGCAGAATAATGTTGTATGGCCAAATGGACTAAATCAAGTGTGTCACAATGACACATAGAGGAAGTGGAGAACAAAGCATGGGGAACTTTTTTTGTGGGACAGGTGTCCATTTTTTCAGAGAGAAAGAGGAATGTAGCAATTTAGTAGAAGGTATTTATGAATGAGAAGGTTTAGTAGGTAGGGAAGGTTAGGTAGAAGGTGCAGACATACAGGAAATACATGATTGTCAGGGATGGTGATGGACACAAAAGTTTGGGGGAGATCATGATTGGGGATAGGTAAGGGAGATCAAAGATGTACCCATGTCTAGCTTGAGAACAGTGAGAATCTAGTCCTCACCCTGAGAACTGTCATTACTGTCTACTGTATCATTGGCCTGGATCAGTGTTGGACATGGCAATATGATGAAGGACCATTTCAAACCTACCAAATTGGACAATGAGGCCCCTTTCCACAATGCTCTCCCCCCAGCTGGCATGATGCCAGGGCACTTCTATTGGCTTGGCTTGTAAAGGCTCCAGGGCCACTAGCCTAGTAGACACCTATAAACCTATGACTGGTGACAAAATCACCACCTCCACTACTACTGCTCCTGCAGATTACCAGTGTATCAGCAGCTGGGGCACTACTGCCTAACACAGGTGGAGCATGTAGGGCAGGAGTTGTGGATGAAACACTGATAAGTTGTGACCCAGATGTGATGTGTGTCTATGATTCTTGTGGTGGTGCCGCTGCAGCCACCTGTGGAAGTATGAAGGGCTGAAACCCAGCAATCTATCTAACTTCCTGTGCTGATGGTAAATTTGATTTCTGCAGCAATCTATTAAAAAAAATATATATATATATATATATATATATATATATATATATATATATATATATATATGTCTGTGTGTGTGTGTGTGTGTGTGTGTGTGTGTGTGTGTGTGTGTGTGTAAAGAGAGATAGGGTAGGGGGAGACAAAAAAGAGTGAATTACATCAATAGCAAGTCACATTATCTTATTATTTCAATATATAAACCAATATGAGTAAAAAATAAGTACACCTTGGCTACATTCACATATGATGGGAAACCATTAATGTGTCATGCAATCAATCAAGCAAGCACAATGATATGATACGAGAAATATAATCACATATTTGACTTTGCTATGTTGGATATATACTTTCAAAATTAAAGGCATTTGCAAAAATGTAATTGTTAATGTCTTGCAGTTTTGCAGTTAATGCCTTATCAGTACTAGCATGTTAAAAATATATAATGTCTGTGAAGTGGGTATTGAATCCACACACACACACACACACACACACACACACACACACACACACACACACACACACACACACACACACACACACACACACACACACACACACACACACACACACACACACACACTTCAACTGATGTAGTAATTGCCTAATACAATAACCAAGTGCTGTTGGAACAGGTATGTATGCTTGATATAAAAGTTAAGGTGTGCCTGCTGAAGATGGTATATAGTGATGGACTGACAATACTTCTCTGCCTTGTATTCAGACTTGATGCATACTTATTCCATGCCTTTCTGAGGTGAGACAGTCCCTCATGATGCACCTTATGGTTTTCTGCTATCTCTGCTGCAGCTGTACAGTAGAGAAAATGAAAAATAGAAATAAGAAAGCATAACGAATAACTGTGTTGGCTAGCTAATTAATATCATATCAAAGAAAGGTGATGGGCCAGTATACTTGCACAGCTGTGGGTTGTTTGCATTCTGAAATTCATCATCCCATTGGCTCAGGAAGTACCATTTGTGCTTCATGTCACTATAGTGGCGACAACATTGCTTCCCAGTGCAAAGTATGTCAGGTTCACTGGAGATAGCGTTGGCCAAGGCATTCCAAGCCTCAGCTTTATACTGAGACCTGGTGTAATCCCCCTTTTAGCAACCTAAACTTGTAGCTCTTCATGAGGAGTGCCATAAAAATCCTGGCCTCCTAAACACCCAACCTCTGTGCTCTAAATGGAGCACCATCTCTACCATCTACACCCATGTCTGCAACAGACAAGCTAGAAATATTAGGATCTTGCATGTAACAGCTTGTGAGCAAAGATACACAGCCCTGACAACTGTACTGTATATGGAGAATTGAAAGCAGAGCAATTGTTTAGCAGATACACTGATAATGATTATAACAAAGAGCACAGTGAGATTTTTCCATTTGCAGTGCTGAAATTATTGACACATGTTCCAGTGTTAAACAATAACATGCTTTATGGTGCTTGTTATAATCATGGTTCTTTGTAAGAAAAATTATGTGACTTGTGACATACTGCATTTTGGGAGTTATACACTGGTAAAGATTGAGTAGTACCACCTGGGAGTTGAACCCATGATGCATGAGTAGATGACCAATCATCATTCATTTTATGAGTATTAGTTACATTTCATTGTATAATTGCTTTTATAATTGTGTGTGAGTGTGTGTGTGTGTGTATGTGTATACATGGAATCCCAGGGAGACAAGCTCCACATTTAATGAAGAACACACAATTTAAACATTTTTGTTGCACAAATTACACTGTACTAAAAGACAATGCATGTATGTACATTATTAAGTAAACAGCAGTAGTCTGTATAACTCAACAAAATTACAAGTAGTAGTTTGTAAATTGTTATCATTGTAGGTAGAAGTTGGTAAAAGCGCAGGAATGAGGACAGAGATAGTTGTTGTTGTTTCTCTTTTGGCTTTTTCCCGGTAAGGGGTCGCCACAGCGAAACTCCGGTCCACTAATGATTGGCAGTAGATTTTTACGAAACGCCGAGGTGCCAGCTCGATGCCCAACCTTCAAAGAAGGCATGCCCATTTATGCACGCATGTCTTTCGAAAGCTACCCAACCGTGGGGAGGACATGCAGACTCCACACAGAAGGCACTCCCAAGCCAATCTGAGAATTGAACGGGAGAACCTCTTGCTGTGAGGTAACAATGCTACCACCATACCACCGCGGCATACGAGGACAGAGATAGTAAGTTATATAAATATGTTTCAGAAATGGTCAAAATGAGATATGCACATAACTAAGAAGTAGTGATTGCTTTTGCACTTGTTCACTTCACTGGTAACCATAGTAAAGTTAGATATTGCAACATTTGCATGAAAGAACACAGAAGAAAAATATAAACGCAAACAGATCTTTTTTTGAGCCTCAGTGTTCATTTGTTCTGCTGGTGAGTGGGCATTATACATAGGTGTCATCATCTTTGGCCGAATGGGAAAACTGTATCACCTACAATAGTAAATAAGCTTTTTCATGCATGTATGTGTTGTTACTGCAGTTAGTTTACCTACCTGTTACTTTATTTTGTTCCTTTTGGAGGGTCCTCCACTAGATGACCATATGAAATTCACCCAGCCATAAACTATTAATGTCTTCTGCACATCTGCCAGCTGTGTGCACCATCACCATTGGAAGGGTACTGGCTGCAGTTGTCACTTATTCTACTGCCAGTGTATATTGCATAGCTGCCCACTGAATGCCAGCCTCTCCATTCAATGTAGATTTCAGCATCCTCACCACTGGTGGTGTTAATTAGAATATGGGTGCAGCTTATATCTCCAAGGACACTGGAGTAGTGTGCTACCCTGAAAATTCCTTCCAGAACACTCTTGAGGTAGAAGTCAAATTATACTACAATATGCTGCATGAGAGTATACTAAGTTACTTTATGTCTTGGCCTTTAAAATGGGATTTCACCTACTGACTGTGAATCATCATGAGTGTTACATGTATTTGACACACAGTCTATGGCAGTTCTTTGTCCATAAACACGTGTTGATTATTACCTGTTCAGATAGCTAGCTGAGGTACAGTGTTTACAAGGACTGTGGTCATCATCACCTCCTAACTGAAATTACTGAATGACCTTGTGTGGGTTGTTGGATATCAGCTGAAAATAGGACAGTACCTTTCTATAAGCTTTAGGTAGCATAAGTATAGCATTTTGCCTTCTGTGTATTAATATTTCCTGCCATTATCATACAGATTTTTACTTTCACCCTTTACAGGCATCACAAACCATCCCAGTGTTTTTGAATATTTACACTCCGCGGTGGTGGTGCTGCGGTAGCGTTGTCTCCTCACAGTAAGACGCTGTCCGGTTCGATTCTCAGCTAGAGCGTCTTCTGTGTGGAGACATGCGTGAATGGGCATACCTTCGTTGAAGGTTGTGCGTCAGGTCTGGCAAGCCGGTACGTAAAAATCAACTGCTAATCATTAGCGGACCGGAGTTCTGCTGTGGCGACCCCTAACCGGGAAAAGCCAAAAGACACAAACAAACTTCTGTACTGTTATATGTGACAGTACATAACATACCTCAGGATGCTAATGCCCCTATGACAGTGCATACCACACTTCGTGATGCTACTGCCCCAGCTCCCAAGCTGCTATATAATCTTTTTATGGAGGATGACATATTTGAATTTGTGTCAGAGGTACCAGGTGTCTGCTGTTTCTTCTTAAGAACATGAGCCTAATCAATCACTTTGTTCTAGTTGAGCATTATCAAATCAAGTTTCATTAAATTATCCCTTTTCTTTGTTACTCTATCTGTCTAACCTTATAACAGGCTATGGATTTTTGATTCATGGAATGTAAAGAGTATCCAATCAAATAAAAAAGGAAGCTTTTTCTACATTTATGTTTACAATCAAAAGTGCATATCATCCTTGTCCATGAATCACATAATGTGGGAAGAAATAGCCAGGGAATTGTTATAGCTAGGCTTGTATAGGCCCTAGGGCTGATAGCCTAGTACCAACCTATGAACATATGATGTTTGACCAATGGGTAGTGGTCAATAAAAAATGGATTAGTTATAAAACAGCAGCGGGCTCCAGTACAAGAAAAGCTGGACTCATGATCTTAATTAAAACTTATTTCATGGGAAAAGTCATTGACACAGATATAGAAACCAATGATCATTAGTACTATGTCATTTGTACCAGTAATGTATTGGACCACCCAGTTGTGTTATTTAACACTTATGTCTCTAGATCCAACCAAATCAAGTTTATAACTCAACTATACAATAGCTTCAGAAAAGTTTAAGAATTTTCACTTAATTTTAGGGGGTGATTGAAATACTATGCTAGACCCCTGCAAACATACTACCAACAAATCAAGATTGTGTGATATCAGTGCAGCATCTGCAATACATGAGTTGAAATAAGAATATGATTTAGTTGATCCTTCTGCAGTAAATAAAGGCTTATTCACCAATACCGACTCTACACAAAACAATCTTACCCATTTTCATTGTGTCACAAATCCTAGTCATGAATATATTTTTTCCTAACCTCTAGTAAACTAATTAAGACCATCACAGATTTTAACACAGAACACAATGCCATCTCAGATTATTCCAAAATTATATTAATCCTAGACTTAAATTTGGGCAAAAATATTACAAGAAACAACTACAAATGGACCTTAAACCTGTTGCTATGAGGAAAAAAAGATATAAAGGAAAATGAATCATTGTTGAAACTAACACTCACAAATATTACAACATCTGAACATATAAGACGAATACCGATTAATAAGGCCACCTACTGCAAAAAAAATTGTATAAAAAATAAGGACAAATTAATGAAAAAATCAATTCAGGACCATGAAGCCTTTCAAATAAAAATCGTAAAAAGGATATAAAGGGAAAATTAAAGCTCTTTGACAAGAAAGAATTTTGTTATACATGAACCAGCTTTCATGGTTTGAAACCAAAACCCTCACAAATAGCCCCCTCTAAACTACTGGCCAACTATATATATATATATATATATGGTTCTATATATATATATATATATATATATATATATATATATATATATATATATATATACCAAGCTTTATAGTCAAATGAGTGAGGCTAGTAGAGAAAAACAATATTTTTTTCCTAAATTAAATCAATTTCCCCCAGCTGTCCCAAGAACAAACCTTGTTATTAACTCAACAATTTAACATAGAAGAAAGAAAGAAGGTTATAAAAGAATTAAAAAAAAAGAAACAGCCCCAGGTCCGGACAGATTTTTATAACTGTATTTTATAAACAGTTTCATAAAACATTACCAAAAATCTTACAAATTGTTTGCAATGATGTTTCTCAAAATAGTTTCTCAGATGTTTACCTAAATAGATCAAATATTGTTATGTAACAAAAAACACAAATGCTGATTTTTTCAACTCGAATAACTACAAACCCATCTCCTTATTAAGTTGTGATGCAAACATTTTTTCAGCCTGTCTGGCAAACAGATTAAAAGTAATAATTCCAGTGATAATATCTTCTTACCAATCTGGATTTGTCAAATCCAGACAAATTAGTGATAAAACTTTTACCTTAGAGACATTGCAAACCCTTAGTAACTAAGCCAAAGTAAATTAATTGTTCTGTCCATTAAGCCAAAGTAGATTATTTGTTCTGTTTTTGGATGTGACAAAAGCTTTTAACAGAATCAACATATCATTTTTGTTGAAAGTGTTATCTAAATTTGGCTATCCTCCTTTATTTGTCCAGTTCATAACAACTTTATACAAAAACTCCTCTACCCAACTGGTAATAAAAGAAAATATCTCAGTCTCTATTTCTGTTTTACATGGCATTAGACAAGGTTGCCCTTTTTCACCATATTTATTCAATATATATATATATATATATATATATATATATATATATATTGAACCACTCCTACTTTATCTATTACAAAATACATTTTACTAATTGCCTATAGACAACAACGTATGTATCTCATACTCAGCTTTTACAGATGCTATGAATATTTATTTAACTTTGCCGAATCACGATATTCAAAAAAAATTGCATTCCACTGAAAGAGTTGCAGAGACTTTAAATTATAATTTGAATCTTAACAAAACAAAACTATTTCCTTTTTATTCTCACTACAGCCCAATAAACATTGCTGAGTTAAATTGTATTACCATTACTCCTACACTGAAATATTTAGGAATTCAGCATCATCATGACAAAACTCAAATTATTAAATCAGATTTTCTAGTACATGAAACAATATCAAAGAAGACATTTCAAGATGGGAGAATCTGAACTTCCAATTTTTGGTAAAGGTAGTATTAATCAAAATGAATATCTTCCCTTAATTATTCTACCAGTTGTTCTAGATACAAATAAGTAAGTTCATTTGGTACCCCAAATCAAGTTGGGTAAACTGCAGCCATTTGATAGCTCCAAAAGCAAATGGAGGCTTATCCTTAAGGGATTTCTACCTATATTACCTATTTGCTAGTTCTATCACATTACTTAAAATATTCTACGGTTGTACAGTTAGGAATACCTGGCAAGCTCTGAGGGTCAGTCTTTTACATAAGTACATCAAGCATAAATATAAACATAATTTTCCTTTTTTAATAAAGAAAGAAATGAAAGCATATAAATTAACCCAGTTGTAACAGATCTTATAAATTATTTTCAAAACTTGATGACAATTCTTGATTTAAGTTCATGCTATCAACTCATTGGTTCAAACCCAATTTTAAACTAAACAGTAAAATGATAGATGAACAATTTTCTGCTCCTAAAAAGATAAAAACATTTCGGACTACTTATCTACAAAATCAGTTTCACTCAAAGATTTAATGGAGAAACTCACCCTAACAAAAGGTTACTTATCAATTCTCAGACAAATAGATCAACTAATTTTGACAAAATATTAAGTTAATTCAGAGTCTAATGACAGTTTGACAATCCACTTTACTTACTATCATCTCATGAGAAAAAACAACATCTAAAGCCTATAAAATGACCCAAAACTTTAGATTTAAATAAATTCATCATCTCTCCAATTATTGAAATAAATTAGATAATGTATTAAAGGAAAACTCCACCCTCTCCCTACAGTCTAACTCAGTCTTTAGATGTCTTTTCTCCCTACAGTATGGTTCCAGTATTGTGTAGGTTCCAGAAACCTGCTTCTACTTCTTAAAACTTTTATTTCCTTACATTGGAATCAAAGGAAGTGGAAGGCCCGCCTATTTTTTAAAGCTTAACTTCTCACATACTTTGCAAAGGAATTTGTCTCCACCTGCATGACATATCATAGACAAAGATACATCTGTAGAATAAGTGCCCATCTCCTTTTTAATATTGGGATATTTAAAATTACCATACAAAATAGTAATAAATGAAATACTATTCAATGACTTCAAATGCAAAATGAATGAAAGATGATTTATTTTATTTACATTTGTTGTAGAGGTACAACACTGATCCAAGTGGACCAGTTTTATGCTAGGCCTGAGAACATGTATTCAAATGAAACATTACATTTTAATGTGTAGTAACAGTGCAGTACATTCTAAAGCATAATAATGGAGACAGACCATGGCAGTTTACGACTGTAATATAAACTCAATGTAAGAAGAAAAGCATGATTTACAAATCAGTTGAACACTGAGTCAGTACAGTGTAAGTCAAAGTTAGTACATCAAGGTGACAAGGCTATTCAACACCAAGACAAATAAAGGCTTATTATTTGGGAAATAACTGTCTGTATAAATGTTAGGAAAGTGGTTTAAGGATTTGAGTTTTAAAATTGTTCTAAGAGGATTATACGTTAGATGTTACTATTATGTGCAAAGCACTTATGCTGTGCACCTTTTATTTGATGAGTTTTAAAAGCCATATGGAAGTCTGAGGATAAATTGTATGAAGAAATGTCTTTTAAAGTCAATGAAAGTGACTCCCAGTTTGAGTGCTCATAAAAATCGATAGTTGTTGAAGTGGAGTTTATTTGGGGAATATAATCATGGCATTAATGGGAAGAGACCAGAGGCTAGAATTTCTAAGTGACAGCAATCATGGGAGATAGTGGAGGGTTAGCATAATGTTTAAGGTGTTTACCTCACAGAGACAAAGCATAGGGTTTGATTCTCACCTTTGGGAAATTGGCTAGGCTTAAAATGGCCCAGAAGCACAACTAGCCTAATACTTTCCTGTGAACCTATAAGGATTTAATATTAAGGACTGTCCAGTTAGGAAATTCCAACTCCAGCATTGTATGAAATTCCAACTCCAGCATTGTATAACACTGCAATTAATCAGCTTTCTGAGCAAGAAGTATTTACTGCAGATAGTGGACACTTGCACAGCTGGTGGAGAATTCCATCCCATAAAAGTAAAATATTCCAATTACTTGGTGTCCTGGTATCTGGGACATTCCAGTGCCATATGACTTGTACCACAGGAATGTTTAGCTAAACCTTATAAGAATGTAATAATCTGGTGCAGATGGTACCTAACAAACTGCACAGGACTGTCCTTACTTACTGCAGATGATGCACAGTTGGTGGGAGAATCCCATTACATACAGGCCAAAATATGCCAGTCACTTTGTATCCTGGCATCTTGGACATTTCAGTGCCATATGTCTTGTACCATAGGAAAGTCATAGAAGCTTATTAGGAGATGTCTTGGCTTACTCCTTTCAGTCAAAGCTAATGACACTCATCTGGAACCCTCAGACCCCAAAGGAAGCTGTACCCTGAGTCTCACCCAAAATGTGGATGGGTATTACATTTTTCTTTGGTAGTTTTGGTATCATGATGCCTAATTGGATTGTGTTTACTAACAAAGTGCATGCGTTTAACCAAAATTCACCTATAACCGAAATTCATGTTTAATGTAGACTGTTTCTGAATCATATCTCATGTGTGTGTGTGCTTTTTTTTCTCTCAGCGTGGTTATTGTATACTTTCACAATAAATATTGGGCTATTCAGAGAGGAATAGTGTTGTCACATCACACAAACTATTGTGAGACCGTGTATTTTAATTCAGTCTTAGATACATTTAATGGGGCTAAATATGCATCTGAAATAAATGTTAATGTCAAAACTTATATATTACATATTCATACTTCAGGTAGTTTGATTACTGCTTTGCAGGATAATAAACCTTCTACATAATCATGACAGATACAGCAAGTATATAATTGAAAGTTGTCTAGTACTTGCTGCGTACATGATATGCATTTGTGCTTCAGAGCATTATACATTGCCAGTTTAGATAAGGTGACCCTCCCCACTCCTTTGTGATGTTTTGGTTCATATGGGTGGATGGAGTGGTAATTCAGATGACTGTTTCCTTAGGTGCTAGATTCTCTTTAGCATACCTCATTTTTTTATATTTCTCCATACCTGTTTATTTCACTTACAGACACATAAACATTGCTAATTGAAAATTATGTACATAGCTTTTTAGCCCGTTCTACAAAATGTCACATTACCTAAAATGCTGATTGAAGTTATAAAAGTGCTTTAATACTCTAGTCAGCCTGCTGACACAGTATGTGGCAATGAGAGTCTAAGAAAGTCATTTAGCTTGTGATTTATTCTAAGAAAGTCATTTAGCATGTGATTTATTCTAAGAAAGTCATTTAGCATGTGATTTATTCTAAGAAAGTCATTTAGCATGTGATTTATTCTAAGAAAGTCATTTAGCATGTGATTTATTCTAAGAAAGTCATTTAGCATGTGATTTATTCTAAGAAAGTCATTTAGCATGTGATTTATTCTAAGCTGGGTGTCAGCATTCTTGGCTAGGTGATAACACTTTTTGATAATGGAAGCAGAGGATTAAACAATAGGTGTCAGCAAACGTGGCAATGTCCCAGATCAGCTTGATAAGGCAATGACAATGTTGTTTTGTTCTGTGTTTATCCTGAATAATTTTCATGTGTTTTTACCAGAAGCTTATAGCTAAGTTAATAAAAGGTAATTAAGTAACTTAGTTATGTACTTTATTTTTTCAGGTTAAGGCAATCACAAAGGATGGATTATAGGAATTGACTAAGTGCGAAGTACAGACCAACAGAGAAAACTGTGCATTTATCTTGCATATACATTCCAATAAACAGGCACAATATAAAATTAATATACAATTGGCTGAATGTATGACATCAGTTTTCAAATTAATTGAATGAATCATGCATAAACTATAAAACATGTAAATTATAATCAGAGCTAATTCATAGCACAAGTCAGTTGAGTTGAATGACATAGCCATCTCTGTCAGTTGAAAATATCTGCAGTTACTAAGGCAGTACATATGGCAGGCAAAAGTTTCTGGAAATAATTAATAAAATACGTAATACAGTTATTTAACCATACCAGCTGCATGTTCAGAAAAAAATAATTGTACTCAGTTAAGGGAGAATTTGAGTATAAAGAAAATGCATTTTATATGTTCATCTTAGAACTGGATTGTTATGTTGCCTCTGAAGTGAAATGAAGGGCAGAGAGGATTGGATGCCTGGGTGAAGAGAGGAATGAGAATAACACTGCTAGAAGGTGGAGAGGCATTGACAGAGCAGTAAGAAGATAAATCCAGATGCTAACAGAGCAGCAGAATAAATAAGACTAAATGAGAAATGAATGTCATACTGGGGTAAGAAAGGGAGTAGAGAACTGAGCTATGTAGGGTAAAAGGTACCGTACATAAATGAATTTCTAATCATGTACCCTTCTCAATACAGGGTGATAGAATACTGTCACTTGATCAATTTGATGGTTTGCCATTGACAAGGGAGGAGCCTCAGGCACCTTGTAAAATGTCCTTCAGACTTGACCACATTGATGTGAAAATTATGAACAAAATCTTGAATGAAGGGCTGACTTCCTTCTGAGAGAACAGTTACAGTTAAGACATTATTCAACATGGCTTTAGAGTGCCAGAAATCATGTAAAATTAAACAATTTTGTTGTACAAGTGGACACATGGGAGGCAAACTATAAGCAGACTGGTGAATTTGGTATACTTTTATTTCAGCCAGACCTTCTTTTCAATCTTACTGTATCAGAATCTGCTGAGGAATTGTTCAGAAGTGATGGTAGTCAAAACTGGTTGAGTGGGTATGGCTGTGGCTGGATAGGAAGATGCAGATGGTCATGTTAAGAGAAAGTGCTGTCTCTGGAGGAGAAAGTTACTGGCAATGATCAGAAGGGTCAACCCTTCCTGGGCGTCATTTATTAGTGTGGACTTGACCAGCATAACACTGGTGGTGAAGATAAAGATGAACCTGTGTCTGGATGACAGTGAATCAGACAGTACATTGCAGCGGGGTCCAATATAAAAAAGTATTTGTAAAACCAGTTGGTGGCATCTAATGTTTATTCCAGATTAATGCAAACTGATTTATCTGGAGTTCAATGATGCAGACAAAGAGTATGAAGTAGGAGGGAGCAAACTCTTAGCAAATGTGCACTTTCAGATATAACTCATATTGGATGCCACTCCTCACACATCCAGCGCACTCATCTTCTTAGCAAGGGTTTACTATTTTTTATTAGTTATTTGCTTTTTGTAGGTTTGGACTACCCTTTTCTGATACAGGAAGGCACTGTACATAGTAGCAATATGATGCAACAGTTTCCATTTGTGGCAGTTGGCCACATCATGTAGCGATATTAGATTTTTTACGTTTTTCATGGCTTCTATTTTTATGTAGATTTATCTATTTTTTAAGTACTGGGGTATGGCTTTGTAGGCTATGAAGCAGTTTCACCAAGATTTCAAACTCAGCAAAGAACTAGCAGTCCGAATGGTCATGAGCTTGGACATGGACAGTCATTACTAATAATAATCACAGGCATTGACTAGACTTTTTCTCTTGAAATATTATGGGTATAATAGGCTAGGCTTAAAATGGCCCTCAGGTCAGCAGCCTAGTAACCTCCTATGAACCTATGAATGGAAGGTTGGAGGAGAGTTTACTGTATACAGGTGGTATACCATTTATGGCTGGTGACTTAAGATCTAGACTGAGTATTACATAAAGGGGACTTCTGAATATGGGTCCTGTTGTGACATGTGTGCTGTTGTTTGGGTACTGGATAGGCTTTTGTGGGATATTATTCAGAAAAACGATTAGCTTTGTAGATGAACATGGCTAATAGAGAACAATCAAAAGACAAAATGGAATGTATTTATTCCAAATAGTTGCTAGCTATTACAGGTAAATTACCATTTCTTAATTATATCTCAAAGAAGCACTGTATCAGATGTACATTAACAAACTCCACTCATTTCCTGATCGTCTTAATTCTAGCAATGAATGAGTGGCAGGTGCATGCATCCATTAGGCCTCTGTACAAACCCACTACATACATTTCATTAAAGTTGCCCAAAAGCCCTTTGATAATTTAAGCATCAAAATGTAACAGTATTAATAAAAGTCTTAAAATCCTAATTGTAATCAAAATTCTGCAATCACGTTAGGAGGTCATGCTACTTCAAAATCGCAAAATTCAAGCTTTATCTCAATATGTAAGGGAGTACCTCCTTTAACCCCCAGCTATTTAATTAAATAACAATTTTTTACTAACAATTTAGTGTACAAAAGTGAACAACATTATAACATTAGAAATGCCCTGCAATACTACATTGTCTTTCAAGCTATTGAATGTCAGTATTGCAAGATGCAAGCCTTATCACAATATGTAAGGTGGGCTGCCACTCTCTTAACCTCCCCTTCATGAGGTAGTGAAATTTAGGCCAGCACCGTGGCATAGGGGGGATAAAGACCTAACTATGGACCAGGCAATCCAGGCACAATTAGTGACCCTAGCATCTGAGATGCTGGCATGGAAGGAGGGATGTTTTTGCCAATCTGATGGGGGGGGGGGTTGTTTAGGCACTCCTTGTATGTCCATATAGAGGAGCAGCCCATGGATGTAACAGGCAAATGTAGGGGAAGATACCAAAAGACTGTTCATAAATTAAAAAAAAAATGCTTCAGTGGAAGCAGTGAATAGCACAATCCTCCAGGAAGTCTGTAGTTTCCATGCTAGTCCTGACCTCAGAATAGACATGGTCCAGAGGCAGTAGGAGAGGCTGGTAGACACAACAATGGACAAAGCACCGGAGAAGCTGGAAAGAATGAAGCAAAAGGGAAGAAAATAAATAGTTAAGCTATTTTACACTTTCAAAACATTTCAGATAGGGGCTCCACTAACTTGATCACTCGGTAAGTCCAAATAAGGGTATGAGTACAACTAAATGAATCCAACAAGGTAGTGAGGATATATCCAAATGTGTAATGAAGAATAAACAGCTGAAACACACTGTAGTAAAAATCCAAACAGTTTAATAACATAAGTAATAAATTGAATAATAGAATAATGAAGTAATGAAATAATTAATTACATTTTAAAACTCTTAAAAATACATATCTGTTTACTTTTCATTAAATATATAATAAAAACAATATAAAATATCGCCAAGCATTGTATGAATGTACTGAAAACCTCAAATTCAATAAATACCATAATAAATTAAATCAGTATAATATTGTATGTTTAAAAAATTCAAGAAATAGGAATAAATAATAAGTGAATAAATGAATGAATAAAATGGTGTTCTGTCACCATCTAGTGGACAAACAGAAAATCACAGCTTGGCAGCTCTTAACTTTAAAACTGGAACAATAGAGAGCATATCATTCAGACCAGGTTCTTTGGTGGCATCCAAAATTATTTGCCAATACAATTCCCTATACTCCAGTTTAGTTTCCCACATGCCACCCCTAATTTCTTTGGGTACTACCTCCAGAACAAAAAAATGAAAAACAGAATTGGTGCATGTTTGAGAATGACGAAATAATGCATTGTTAAAATTACCTTTTTTCATTTCGTAATAGTGCTCATAAATTCTGGACTTTAATTTCCTTTCGGTTTTCCCTACATAAAAGGAAGAACAGGAGTGGCATGTGGCAATGTATACAACACCCTGTGTATTACAGTTAGCCAATCCAGGACTTGTGATGGTTCTGTTTCTAATGGGAATTAAAAGTTTAGAACCTATTTTAATGTATTGACATTGAGAACAGGTACCACACTTGAATGTACCTGTTCTGTGGGTTAGAACATCACCTGTAGTATGTCCACCAAACTCAAAAATATTTTTGAGAGTTGTATCTCTCTGGTATATAAATTGTAATGGCTGCTTTCTGATGTATTCCAAATCCGTAATTTCCTTAAACCTATCCCATTCCTTGTGTATGACCTTTTTGAGTACAACTGAATCACCGGTATAATCCATAACATATGCTTTGGAAAAATTGTTGTTGTTGTTAATATTAATATTAGTTAATCCTGATTCAACAGGATTAGTAGTGTTTACAGATTCGTCCTGCCCTAAAATAGGGGAAAATCTTCCTTTCCTACCTTCCAGTACCACATTATAAACCTCATCACACAAATAGGATGGATACCCCCTTTCCTTGAACATTTCCATAATGTATTTACTATCTTCTAAAAAATCAACGTCCTCTGACGTCATCCTACTGGACCTGATCAATTGGCCCTTCAGAATGTTTCTCTTTTGTCCAAATGGATGTCCACTGGAAAAATGAAGATAGGAATTTGAAAAGGTGGGTTTCCTGTATATCTTGGAGGTAAAATGGTCATCTCCCTTACTTAATAGAACATCTAAGTAAATACATTCATCATAATTAATACTGTAAGTGAAATCCAAGAAGGTTGTACTGTTTTTTATGTATTCCAAAAATTCATAAAACCTTTCTACCGTATCAGTCCAAAAAATGACTACGTCGTCAAGAAAACGTTTGTAAAGAACCCAACAGTTACTGAATTCACATTGATTGATAAATTGAATCTCCCACCATGTGAGAATAATATTAGCATAAGTAGGGGAGCATTTGGCCCCCATTGCTACCCCCCTCTCTTGCCTGAAAAATTTGCCCTGAAAGAACATAAAATTGTTCTTGAGGACTGTTTCCATTAACAAAAGACAGGTCCTAAATACATCACCAGAAAGACCCCCATAGTGTACCATACTTTCCTCAAGCCATAACAACCCTGTATCGTGGGGGATAGATCCAAAAAGGTCCACAATATCTAGAGTAATAAAAATTATGTTCTTGGAAAATAGGTTAGTCTTGACCTGTCTTAAAAAATCCCAAGAATCCCTGAGTACTGTTGTACCTTGGTTCGATAAATCTTTTAATTTCACATCAATAAATTTGGCTAAAGGGGTTGTAATGGAGCCCTCAGAGGAAACTATAAGCCTCAAAGGGGGGTCATTATGATCTTTATGAACTTTTGGGATCCCAAAAACAGATGGAACCCTAGGATTCTGATTGTGAAGATAGTTATAAACGTCCAAGTCAATAGTGCCTTCCAACAATAAATCGTTAAGTAATATATTAATTTTTGATTTGGAAATGTTTATTTTATTAATGGAGGCCTTGGAGTAATGTAAAGTGTTTTCTAAACTTTCCTTCATTTTTGATTCATACTGAATAGCATCAATTAAAACAGCACCACCCCCCTTGTCCGGTTGCATAATTCTAATGGTTTTATTACCCTTTAAAAATTCTAATAATTCCAGTTTTTTTTAGATAAGTTAGAAATTACATAATGGGAACTAACTGTATTTCTAATTTCCCTTTCTATTAAACGTTCCAGATTCCTTAACTGTGGATGGAGTGGTGGGTTAAAAACACTCCTTTTCTTTAGTTTAACCTCAGTGTTAACATTGGGAATTGTATTGGAATTAGAATTATTACCTCCAAACATGAGGCCCAAATTTTGTTTTCTTAAAAATAATTTCAAATCCACTATTGCTCTTGGAATGTTGGCCTTCCTCAAGGGAATAAATTTAAAACCTTTAACAAACAATTCAAAGAATTCTGTAGAAATATCCAATGCACTATAATTGAAAATCTTATACTGTTTGAATTCAAAAATATTCCCATTCTGTTGTATAAGATTTCTACCCAGATTTACTTCCTGTAATTGTTCCTGGGTTGATATGGATAATGGTTGTAGTACACTGGGGCACTGTTGCGTAATCTGTCTGACCTGCGTAGGGGTGGTAGGTACTCTAAAGGGATTTCATCTTGATGTTGGTCAGTGATACTATGGTTAGAATTCAAGTCAACATTTGTATCAGTTTGATTTGTGTTACCTGCAAATTCCCCCCTATATGAATTGTATGGTCTTGGTTTAGGGTAGGCATTCCCTAACCTATAAGCTTTGATGTCCCTCTCCATTTTAGAGGCCTTCCTTTGCATATTCTTAATACATTCCTTTTCTATGTTAATAAAAATATTATTGTATATGGATCTCTCAGTTTCAACATTATATAATAAATCACTGGTGATTTTGGAATTAACTTTATTGATCTTAGTCACAAGCTGTACCCTGACTCTATCATTCTCCGCTATTATGGCCTTAGCTATTTCAATGCCACAATTATCAAAAATATGAATTAAGTCCTTGTGGAATTCAAAGTTTTCTTCCACCCTATTAGGGTACTTGCAAACACGCAAGCCCTTAGGAACAATACCCTTGTTGATACATTCTTGTAAATAGGTAGAATCACATCTCAGTCTCTCATATTTGTCTATATAAAAATACAAAATATCAAGATTCTCCTTATAAGTATTAGTATATGAAGAAGTATCATCAGAATCAACATTGCATGTGTGCATTTTGAATTTTTTATCAAGAAAACCTTTTAAATCAAAAGGTAAATCAGAATGTGTAAAGTCACCTTGTATACGAGGTAAACGCGGATCGCGCTGCCCCTGTTGCTCTTTGGCTGGTAAAAAATGTCCATTTGAACAGCCACCATTTCATTTCATTACTTCATTATTCTATTATTCAATTTATTACTTATGTTATTGAACTGTTTGGATTTTTACTACAGTGTGTTTCAGCTGTTTATTCTTCATTACACATTTGGATATATCCTCACTACCTTGTTGGATTAATTTAGTTGTACTCATACCCTTATTTGGACTTCCCGAGTGATCATTCGTGGTTTTGGTTCAGTTTTTCATTCGTTCCATCTTTTTGTGGAGGCTCCACTAACTTGCTATATGAAGGCTTGTATAATTACAGGATATTTGCTTATTACATGCTGACCTGCAAGAAATCATAGAGATGTTTTTAATTTATTGCTATGTCCAGATCTCATTACGTTCTTAGCTTTTGTTTAAAATTGCTTTTTTCATTTAATGTTCTGTGTATTGTACTGAACAAAGAAATTATTAGTGTTGCAATTGATTGTACATCTACTTTTTTAGATAGTTTAATTTGGTGACTACTTAGTTTTGCAACATTTGTATGCAGTTTTAAGTATGACAACCCATTCAGACTTACAAAGCATAGACACATTAAGTAAAGCACTTTAAAACTGCTACCGCCCAGACTGGATACATCATAATAAGTTGGTTTCACAGTTAAAATGTAACAATAAATTTTCAGGCATAGCTTTGCAACAATGTGACATGATGACTATTGGAAAAAGTATGTGGCAGACTGCAGTTAACGCCTCATTGCTGTTGATGTGAAGCATAATGTTCAATGAATTCTTGTCATGCTGGTATGGTTGTAAACTCCAGTGCAGTAGGCTCTCCAGTCAAACCCTGTAAGCTACATCATGTCTCATTTTAGAGGAAATACCAGACACTGTTCCATGCATCTTCCATGTGTCGGGAGAGTTTGTAGCACATCTTCTGGGATCACAGGTTTATCTGGGCTGTCTATTGATTCATCCCCAGCATTACTGTCATGCATTACAGCACAAATACAGGTAGCTACAGAATGGCAATAACTTCTTCCACATCATCATTAGTGGTGGAAGGTTTCAGTGTCCAGCAGCATATAAATATCAGTAAACTGTGCTGCATTTAACCATTGAAGAAGGGCTTATCAATCTTAAAGTCAGCCACAGCTGTAGGCATTATAACACATAGAATTTGATTTACCAAAGCAGATTGTTTGCACTTTTGTTTTGATATGCTGAAGCATCTTTTTTTAGGTGTGACTGTATACCCACAACTCTACAGCAGTCCAGCAGCACCCATAGGTTCAAAGGTTCATAGGTGTGTACTAGGCTAATGGCTATGGAGCCTTTACAAGCCTAGCCCATAGAAGTGCCCTGGCATCATGCTGCCAGAAATTAGTTCCCAGTGCTTTTATCAAGTAGAGCCACTGGGGTGATCCTGGGGTGAACCTACTGTTACCCATCCACTCATCAAGATTTCTCTTGAAGAGGGACAGTGAGGTGCTCTGCTTGACATGTATAGGAAGTCTATTCCAGAGCATGGGCAGTCTCTGGGTGAGGAACCTGCCCCTCCAGCATATTCTGTTGATTGTGGTAATGATGTTGAGATCTCTGGAGCATGTGGTGTGGAGGGACTAGGATTTCTTCAGATGTAGCATTTCTAACAGAGCTGAGTCAGACATGGCTTTCTAAGTCAAGCAAAGATCGCCTCTAAGTAGGCGATATGAGACAGAGAATAGCTAGAGTATTTTGAGTCTGTCTGTGTAGGACATGTGTTTAATGCCTAGGATCCTCTTTGTGAAGTACTTCTGTGACCTCTCCAGCAGTTGCAGGTGTCTAGTGAGGTATATGTCAAATGGGGCATTATACTTGATGACTGGTCTAATGAGGGAAGAGTAGAGAGAGACAATGACATCTTTCATCCTGGATGCAAAACCCATGGTAATGAGATGTGCCACATAGAAGGACTTTCTGACCACAGTGGCAATGTAGTGGTCAAAGGAGATGTTGCTGTCAACCTGCATCCCCAGATCTCATATAACGCCTTCAGTGTTCAGTGGGCTCCCATTGATGTGGTAATTAGTGGAAACTGAGTTTTTCCCAAAGGGGATGACGACACATTTTTGGCATTAAGCTTAAGGCCACGGTTTCAACACCAGTCAATGGTCTCAATGAGGCCTTTCTGTAGGATGTCTGCATCACTTGGGAAGTTAATAATTGCTCCCAGCTTGCAATCGTCTGCCAACTTGGTCAGCCAGAGTCCCTTTGTGTTGGCCTGGACTTCTGAGAAGTAGATGCCAAACAGGAGAGGACCTGGAACCGATCCCTGTGGGACTCCACTCATGACTGGTTGGCAGTCTGACTTGAAGTCTGCTACTTTCACACTGTGTGTTCTATCTGTGAGCCAATTTGCAACCCATCTAATGATATAGGGGTTGATGCCTAGTTTGGTGAGTTAATCAATAATTCCTGAGTGAGGAATGGTATCAAAGGCCTTGGCCAGATCAAGGTAGGCTGTGTGCACCTGCCTTACCATCATCCACAGCCCTGGTGACTGACTCAAAGAAGTCAACCAAGTTGAGCAGATGTGATTTCCCTTTCACAAAGCCAAATTGTGTGGGGTCTAGAGTTTGGAGATTTCCTATATCCTTGTTAATCAGGTCCATGATGATGCACTCCATAGATTTACATATCAGACTCATCAGGCTAATGAGGAGAAAATTCTGAGGGTCTGTAGTTGCTCCCCCTTTATGGAGAGGGATGACTGTAGCAGTGCACTATTCGGTAGAGACAAAGCCTGAGGTGAGGCTGTGACTGAACAGGGCACACAGATGTGGTGCCAGTTCGCTTTGTAATTGAACACAGCCAGGGATATTATTCGGTCCCATGGAGGCTGTATTCTTGCCCTTGGACAATGCAGCTTTAACCTGTGCTGCAGTAATGCTGGGTGCCTGGCATTCTTCTGGTATTATGATTGGTCCTTTGGTGGGGAGAGAGGGGTAAAACTGGCACTGAATCTGTCAGCCAGTATTTGGCAATATCTGTTTGCTCAGTATAGGAGGTACCATTGTGCAGTAACTCAGGGCAAATCTGGGTATTGCTGTGGAGGTTCTTGATATAACTATAGAAGGCTTTGTGATTGTTTTTAGTATCTGCTGCAATTCTGCTTTCATAGCTGGCTTTGGAGGATTTGATGAGGGATCTCAACTTTTTGCTAAGGCTAATAAGGGAGTTTTTCCAGTCTTGGGACTTCACATTTTTCTGCAACAGTTTCTTCCTTCTGTTGTAGAGTTTATTAATGGCAGGGAACCACAAGATTGGCTTCCTTTTTTTGGAGGAGACCGTCTTGGTTCTGTTGGGTATGGCTAGTTCCATGCATTTATGTACATGTTCGTACAGTGCATTGGTGTATGATTCAGCAGTCATGCAGGTATTTTCCATTGACATGGATGCCATGAAGTTAGCCACCTCTGTTTTTAGGAGCCCAAAGTCAGCTTTGGAGAATTTCTTCAAGGTGAATACCTTTGTGGGGGGTGTGGGTGAAATGTGGATTTCCATGGTGATTAGTTTAGGGTCAGATTTGACCAGGGAGGAATTGACTACTGGGGTAGAGCAATGGTCACCCATGTTAGTAATAAACAGGTCAAGGATGTTGCTTCCACTAGTGGGGGTCAGAATGAGCTGGTCCAGGGCACTGGAATTGATCAGTTTCAGGAAGCACTGGACCAGTGTATTGGTGCTTGAGTAGTTTTCCCAATTGATGGAGGGGTAGTTGAAGTCTCCTAGTATGAGAGTGTTGGGTTGGACTTGATAGTTTCCAGGGTACTTAGGAACATGGAGTGAGAGCCTAGGGACATGATTGGGGACCTATAGCAGGATATGACCTGGATCACCATCTTACCCAATGTTAGTTGTACCTGAAGTATCTCAGATGCATTATGATGGACTACTAGTCTGGAGATGTGCATACCCTTTATGAATATGGAGACACTACCATCTTTGGAGCTTCGATCCATGTTGTGAGGCCGAAAGGTGTGGAATGAGTTATAGCCTGGTAGCGCAAGGGTGCTTTCTGCAACTTTAAACCAGGTCTCCATTACAGCACAAATATCGATGTTCTCCATTTTAAGGAGTGCTTCGAGCGAGTGCATATTGAGATTTAGACTTCTAGCATGGAGCAGCATGACCCACAGACTGCATTTATTTATAACTGTTATGGTAGTAATTTGGTCTTTGGAAGACCACCTAAACAAGGCACTATAGGGGTAGCAAGACCCTTAACCAGTACCCAGAAACCCAGGGGTGACAGATGCAGGCCATTTCTGGCAAAGCATTGAGGTCTGTCAATCATGTCATCCCAAGCAGACAGATATGGGATCCTCTTAGAATAACACCAGAAACTTAGCCAATTGTTGAAGTCAATCATTTTTTTGTTTGTACTGCAGTATCATTCTGGGTGACGGTAGAATACTGCTCAGGTCTAGGGTCATTCCTGCCTGGGCCACATAATCCGAAAGTTCCACCATATCTCTTTGCATGTAGTCCAGGGAGGTGCATCTCAGATCATTCACACCCATATAGACAATGACAGAGTCTTACTTGTACTTGCTGTGGAGTGACCTGAGTGCATGTGTTATGTTCAAATTCTGGGACCTGATAGACAGCTGACTGTTACCTTCTGCTTATTCAACCTAGTGAGTGAGACATCTGTGTGACTCACTATTGAGTCACCTATGATTAGTGTATTGGGCAGGGTGTTTAGCCTTTGTGGCTTAGGTTGAGGGACACACTGTGGAGGTGAGCTATGTGTCCTGTGGTTTGTTCTGTGTTGTGGTGGTCGAGTTCTTTTCTGTCTTGGAGGTCTCTGCTGTTTGGGTAGATTTCCATTGAGAGCTTCCACGAAGGTGGGTGTGTGTGGTTTGTGTTATTTTGTGAAAGCTGTGATGGTGGGTGTTCTGGAGGACTATGTGTTCCATGTGATGTGGTGCAGGAGCTGACCTTCTCCTCTTGACCAGCTAGTCTGGTCTTGGCTGGAAAGTGCATAGCTTCCAATTTGGTGATATAAGTGCATCTCTAACAAGTCTGACTGTTGGAATGGAAGAGGAGAGGGTTGTCTGAGTACGAGGCAGTTGCTACACTGCCTCAGAATGCCTAAGTGCACCAGGTTAATAGGAGAAAGCACAGGGAACTGCTCTTTAATCATGCCAGGAGGGGTGGTCGTAACTACTAAGTACTGGAGCTATTTCTGTGAAGAATGACTAGTGCTGATGGCATTTAAATGTGCTACAATAATTGCTATAAAAACCTGCTGAAGTGCAAAGCAATTAAGCTATGTGAAGTGCAAGAGAGAGAGCAAGAACTAGCAAGATCTAAGGGAAAAACTGAAGAGCAGACTTTCTGGCACCAGTAATAGTTTACCTCAGCTTGGCACCACTGTGTGGAGCTTAAACAAGCACAAACCTGTGCAAATGCAGGCTTTTAAACCAGAAAGTTGAAAGGGATGGAAAAACTGCCCAAACAGCCAATAAACTACAATTTCTGGGCTAGAAACCACTCCTCATATGGTAGATAGACTACCTAGTGCTTGGCACTCCCATTGATAAGCTAGAAAGCTTCCCTCCAACACAGAAAGGCTTGGGGTGGCTCAGAAGCTTACAAACAGTCCTGGATACAGCAAATTAGAAAAGGTGGGAAGCAAGCTTAGAACCTTTTTTTTGTTTTTTTTTTTTTTACAGAAAAGCAATTAAAACAGCTTTAAAAACAATCCAAATGCAGTGCAAGCTAGCACACTTGAGTGTGTAGCAATATTAAAAGCAAATACAGTTTAAATAAATGCAATTAAATTAAAAAATGACTAGAAACAAATGCAAAAAACAGTAAATTAGGAAAAAATCATAATGGAGGCACTTAGAGTATCACTTTCTCCTTCCTGATACTCTTGCAGTCTGCAAGGCACTAAAACTGGATCTGCAGAGCTTAAACAAGCGCAAACCCACACAAACGTGGGGTTTTAAACCAGAATGTTGAAAGAGATGGACAAACTGCCCAAAATGGCCAATAAACTACAATTTCTGGGCCAGAAACCACTCCTCTTATGGTAGTTAGGCTACCTAGTGCTTACCACTCCCACTGATAAGCTAGAAGGCTTCCTTCAAACAAAGTAAGGCTTGGGGGGCTCAGAAGCAAGCAAACAGTCCTGGATACAGCAAATCTGTATCTGGACTGGACTAGCTAGAGGAAAGGTGGGAAACAAGCTTAAAACTTTTTTTTATTTTTGTTTTTTTTTTACAGAAAAGCAGCTAAAACAGCAGTAAAAGCAATTCAAATGCAGTGCAAGCTAGCACACTTGAGTGTGTAGCAATATTAAAGCAAATACAGTTTAAATAAATGCAATTAAATAAAAAATGACTAAAACAAGCGCAAAAAGCAGTAAATTAGGAAAAATCAAAATGGAGACACTTAGAGTATCAGAAAACAATGCCAGCAAATATATAAATAATTCAGTTAAGCAAAAATTAAGACAGTGCAGAACTCTGAACAGTTAAAAAGTGCCAAAAATATACTTATCAGATATATATTTCCAGATTGTTTGAGAAGCACATGCAGTCAGAACACAAGGAGATTCTAGCAATGGTATGCAGGACTTTATGGAGAGATGGTTTTGTTAAGGGTTTGTCCACAAGAGTGTAGACCACAAGAACCTTCTTAAATGTAAAGTAACTTGCCTGAAGCACAAGTGCGACCAAAGCTTAAAATGCTTAGAATAACAGATACATTTAATTAGGCTAACAAGCAATATTAAATGCAGCAGAATAAAAGCATTCAAGCACACAGCAAAAATAAGGTAATAAAGTATGAAAAGGACAATTATAGTAAAAAAAAGGCAGATGGATAAAGTGTATATTTTTTTAAAGTGGAGAGGCAGGAAACAGAAGTGTTCAAAGTCAAAGAAGCAAGGGGGGGGAGTCCTGCCCAAATAATCTCACTGCACTATGTTGAGTGATCAAATGAGAATGGACTGGGAGCAGTGACCAGGATAAGATTTACAGCAGGGGCAGGAAAATCCAAAGCCGCCAAGTTTAAGACTACAAGAACACTTCGGAGGGAGGGTGGGAAAAAACAGTGCAGACAACAACAAAGGACAGAGAATACAGCAAATATATAAATAATAAAGCAAATATATAAATACAGCACAGTGCAAACTGAGTTGCAAAAAGTATACTTATCAGTTTGAAATATCAGATGGGAAAATATTCCAACTCTGCTTACAGTCAGGAGAATTTAGTTTTCTGTTATAGCAGCTCTGCACAAATTCACAGAAATGCAGTTTGTAATGGAAGGACAACACAAAAAATACATCTTGGGCAATGACTAACAGCTAAGATGGGCTGGCTCAACAACTCCCACCCGAAACTAGCTTCTGAGCTACCCTGAGAAACAAAGCGCAGACAACAGCAAAGGGCAGAAACAATACAACAAATATATAAATGATAAAGCAAATATATAAATACAACACAGTGCAAACTGAGTTCCAAACAATGTACTTATCATTTTGGAATATCATATGGGAAAAGATTCCAACTCTGCTCACAGTTAGGAGAATTTAGCTTTCTGCTATATCAGCTCTGCACAAATTTACAGATCTGCCTCACATAATCAGACATAGGCATGCCACTATTATACATCCAGGTCCTGTAAGAATTTTTCTCTCATTTGCTTAATGTACTTATGCTTTGTTTGCAAGTTATGTTTTGACATACTGATATTATTATAGCAGTTCATGGTCAGGTCACAAGTTCCATTTCATGGTATAAACCATTGCATAAATGTATGGTATAAAAAGTTGTTAAGAAGCACAGCTATCTCCTTCAGTTTTGGTGGCCTGTCCCAGTCTTTGATCCACTCACGAAAATGTTCTTCTATCATCTATTCAGTCTTATTGGTTCAGTGCATACAACTTATAAGCATCAAGGTGATTTTAATTTACTAATGACTTCCTCCTCTTTTCCCTTTACTTTGGTGGCTATCACTAGAGTGCCACTGTACTACTAAAATGAGGTTGCCTTTAGTATAATCAATCAAAGTGGCTTCGGAAAGCTGAATATACTTAAAGAACTTACTGTAGCCTGAAACTCACAGTTTCTGTGGACAACTGGGGATAACATTCCACAGAGCTTTAGATACAGTACAATATTGCAATAAGGAGATTGTGAAAAGTGTATAATAGCTTCACAGACAGAAAACAAACCTATAACCTATTAACATAATGACATAAATATTTGTCAGTTACAGACTAAATAGCTGTAGACAGCTATGTGTAAAAGCAAAGAGTAATTACATTTTCACTTTGAAATAATCATTACTATGGCTTGATGAAGGGCAGAGAGCAACAAGTGTGAAATACATTACTGTATCCATTAGGCCTTTCAATTTCTTCACAAAGACACATTACAACTACATATTGAAAGTGTCTTGTTTTTTTGGGGAAGTGGAATATGTGTGAAAGTAAAGGGCTGTTACACGATCACTGGTAAATGTGCTTTGATATGTCTCATAGTGGCAATGTTTATGCCTGAGAACAAGTTAAAATAAATTACTATGACCACAATATTTTTGTGACTTCTTTACAGTCAAATGTGGTGCATCCTCTCAGAAGGGATACATTCCACTGGGGAAGTTTGTGTATGAAAGGAACTGAAACTATTATAATTTTCCCTACAAAAAGACAGTGAAAACACAATTCATGTTTCAGCTTTCATTTTTGATACTTTATTATCAAAAACTTACAATCCCCCTAATATAAATATCTTTAAATTCAATCCATAACAAAAATACACATTTTAACTTTTCCTTTATTAAATCTGCATCTAAAGACTATAACTATGGTTTAGTAACTGAATATCTAGATTTGGTGTCCAAAAAAATTCACTTAAGAACGTCAAAGTGTTTCAGGCATGTAGCCGTATTCTTTACCAACAGATCTACATAATCATTAAATGTAAGAGGCTGCCAGGTGGCAGTATACTTAGTTTCCATTTTAAGATGAGGATATGACTGTGTTCAGGACTAAGTAATATAGCTCATATCTACCACACGTCTTCATTATGTAATAATACCATAAGTTAAAAAAAAAAGCAAATCTCCAGACAAGGCAGTAGTTCAATGCTGCATACAGGGTAAGGCCAAAAGTCTATGTACTAGTGACAATGTGTTGCCATTTAAATCAAATCTGGCGTGCAAGGAAGTGCTTAAGGGTATACTTACAGTCTTGGGTGCATTTTAAACCTGGTTTTCTGATTATAATAACTTGGAGTTTATTATAAAATATAAAAGACATATGGTCTAATATATAGTTGCCAAATATCTTGAAGTTCATTGTAAACTATCATATGGGAAATTACATATGGCATCAAGCAAAGTTGAAAAATACAGTATTTTGGAGTATTTTTGGTGTCAATGCATGCATATGTGTGTGTGTGTGTGTGTGTGTGTGTGTGTGTGTGTGTGTGTGTGTGTGTGGTGGTATATACTTCTGATTGTTGTGTCTTTCGGCTTTTTCCCGGTTAGGGGTCGGCACAGCAGAACTCCGGTCCGCTAATGATTGGCAGTTGATTTTTACGTGCTAAGTTGCCAGCCCTGACACACAACCTCCAACGAAGGTACGCCCATTCACGCATGTCTCCATGCAGAAGACGCTCTAGCTGAGAATTGAACTGGACAGCGTCTTTACTGTGAGGTGACAATGCTACCGCAGCACCACCACCGTGGTGGTATATACTTCTGATAAGGAGGCTAAATAAAACTATGGTCCAGAATTCATGTTCACTAAGTTGTCATTGCATGGAATGTAAAAAAAAAAAAAAATTCAGAAATATTTTACCAGATAAAACAACATACTACATACTAGTCCCTCAGGGATTTCACTGTATTACATTCCTGATTTACAACAGATCAAATTGCATTTTTCAGTACATAAATATCTATCAGCTAAAGTATTAAATCAGTGCATGGTTTCATGCAAAGGTACTCATCTTTTTACAACAGTATTTAGATGGGATATAGTAATAAATGTTTTAGTACCCAGATTACAATACCCCCTGCAAATAAGTTCCTTGCTTTCAGCCCATGTCACCCCATTCAAAAGGCTACTCATAATAAAATTCTCACAACTATTCAGCTATCTGACAGTAGTAGGTATCACTAGTTAACACTTGAGAGAACTAGACAGATGCTTGTTACAGCCAGTGGTACCTTTCTTCTCAATATTTTAACTTTCAAATTGATAAACAAAGACAATTGCCCCAGTAAAAAAAAATCAAGTTATGAAACATCTCCTACTCTCTCAGAAGCCAGGAATGCACATGATTACTGAAAGCACATTATGTAACAGTTCATTGTAAAAACTTATTTTTTTAAGATAGCCCCAACTTTCTGGAATGTTTTGAGTGCTTTGCCTAATAAAATAATTAAACTGAGAAAATCATCCACATTTATGAAAACATAAATAAATAGATAATTAAAGTCCTATTTTCCAAAAGGATTTAAGTGTGACTGCTTCAAAGACTCTGGTTAATGACCATAATTATCAGCTACCGATAAAATACTCCACCATTACTGTACCCCTTGAAACATTTATATGACAACAGTGTTTTCTTTTTTTATGTTTTTAATCTTTCTTTCTTCCCAACCTGTGTTTTTCTGTCTTTTCCTACTGACCTCAATATTTTGTCTTGGGTGGCTGTTCTCCTTTATTCTTACTTACCCCCCATACATCTGCAATGTTTTACCTAATAAATGGAATGAGTAAACTCATAAATTAATATAAATATATTTTAGCTATATGTTTTTCCCCTTCATTATTAATGTCTATAATTCTGCTTCTATACCTTATTTGTATATGTTCCTTTTCCCTTTATTATTGATGTTTATAATTCCACTAAGTGATAGTCATAGGACAAACATTTATAGATCCTATAACATTGCAATTTTTCCCTCCTTTTTTAAACCACTTTAAACAATAATGTGTTATTGCTTGCATGTGTTCTTATTATATGTGCACACATTTGTATTTATTGTAATATGTCAAGATTTGTCTTGGAAAAATGGTGAGTGTATGTGATGCATTTTTACATACTGTATGCGATCATTCGTTGCTTTATGCTTAGCTTTGCATGGAGGGAATGTTATGATCTCTAACCAGGTAGTATGGTGAAACTAATGTCCAGGATTCATATGCACTAACTTGTCATTGCATCAGAAGTAAAAAGTCAGATTTTTTTCAGCAGACAAGGTATTGGTTTTGTTGCATTTGTATGATGTGGTAGCAAATCAATGTTGCTGAGACTAGGATTCCATGAAAGCAAGCATTATCTATGACTATGATGAATGAAAACCAATTTGGAATATATTGACTTTGTAAAGAAGACAAAATTAACTTAAAAGTGCAATAAATAAGATTTTGTTTGCAGTTAATTTAGCAAAGACAAGACATTGACTCCCATGATAAGTAAACAGACTTCCCAATCTACATACTGAGGCAGGAAAGCAGGCCCTTCCATCTATAACCCATTTTTCCCATTTTTTTTTTTTTGCACATGTGGTCAGGGTGTCACTTCAACAGTGACAATCATCTAGACCCAAGGTTTACACTGCTGGGTGGCTAGCCCTGCCATGGTAGTTCTTCTATGCCACACACTTGCACGCACAGTTGCATATATGGCCAAGTTAAAGTGCCCAATCCACTAACTAATGGAAATGAATGTTGCATTCAACAATACTGCATTGAAAAATAAATCTGCAGTACTTTTGATACTTAGCCCAGTGCAATGTTATTTTATCCAGAAGTGCTTTCTCCTATATTGAATAATGATATGTTATGGTTAAGCATGTCTATATATTCACTTTGTCTAAATCATGATTTCACATTATTTTTCTTTCACAATCTATCTTTGCAAATGAACCTTCTTGCAGCAAATTGTTACTTGACTGTCTTGTCACATGTATGATATACGATCACTAGCAGCACAGGATATGTTGTAAAATATGATGCAAATTACTGAGATAAGGAGGCACACAGCTTAACTGAAAACAGCAGTTTAATATTATAAAATTAGTATTGTACTTAATATCTTTATTTAGGTGCTATATCTACAGTGAACAGTTAGTTGAAGGGACTGTAGCTTAAACAAAATTGTATTCATAAATTAGAAACATGAATGTACTAGAAAAATACACCTCAAATTTCAGTATGTTATTGAAGTTAATTAGTCTATTTTTTTTGTGCTTATAAAGTTTTTATCTGATGAATAGAGAACAAAAATGCACATTAATATGTCTAATCCAAAATGTCAAGAGTGTAACAGCTATTAGGATGAAGATGGTGTACAGAATGTACCCTTTACATAGTTACAATTTTAGATAGCTTCATGGGAAGCAGTGCATTTCAGTGATGTATCTTATTCATCGGCAGGGGGCAAGCCAGTGCAGCTGATTGAAAATCGAAAAGTATCTGCTTTTTCAGTAAGAGATCATTGTGGTATGGTAGGGATTGGGGAATATGCCCTTTTCCCACTGTAGTATGATCTCCGAGCTGTTATACATAATTAGAAGAAGGGGGTATGGGGGTACAGGGATGGTTGCCCCCTGCATAAACAGCTGTTTGATATGTTTTTGATCCTTTGTGCTTCACTGTTTTTCTGTTTCAATGAGCATTGTTTGATGAAGTGTGGATTGATGGTTTTACTGTTTTGACAAAATGTTATGTTTCCCTTTATGGTAATGATTGACATCTTGCATAAATAATGTTGGGGAGTACAATATTGTTGCTTATTTTCATTTTAGAGTATTTCTAAACTGTGATGTATTGCCTTTCTCAAATTTCCTAGCAGGTTGCCTTGCATTAAGTTAAAAGACCTCATCATTCACTAACAAAATCTATATGGAAGTGTGAGATGCCTGATAATGTATATGAAAGTAGTGCCTGGTTTGCATCTCATGATGTGCATGTAGTCTTGGTTGGTATGGCATAAACTGTATGCTGCAATTTTTCTAGTGTGGATAATTAATACGTTACATGGAAGGGAATATTAGCATCAACATTAGTATTATGTTCAGCATGGCATTTTACATGTTGCTTCAGAATTACTTTTATATAATTTGAAATCACAGTAGTATATTGTTAAATAAATCCTCCCTGCAATGAATAGTTTTGGGTAAGAATACAGACATCACTGTGTGAATGCCGCTTTCAAGAAGCAAAGAATGTGTAATGACAATCACATAAAACTATTTTATATTTTTCTTTTTTTTGTACACGTTCCATATAGGCATCTTTTGGCCCTATATTCCATACTTAAAATAATAATCAACCCTGAGGTTTATGAATCTTGGTGGAATTTCATTTGTGCATTGCAGCCTCTGTTCTCACACTTCCCCATTACAGAATGCATTTCTTGGAAGTGACGTAAAATGATAAAATTCTGATTGTTTTGAAACATGTTAAACTCCATGACAGGATACTGCAGACCATTATCTGATACAGCCACATCTGGAATATTGTGCCATAATATAGTTTTCGTTATGCTGATAACATCTGTAGCTGTAATATCTGCTACCGTTATGAATTCTGAAAACTTTGAGTAGCATTTAATACAGATCAAGTATCCATTTTCATGATAATAAAGCAAATATTCTCCAGTCTTGTTCCATGGCCTACCTGGAAAATAACAGCTTTTCTTGAATTCTTCTTATTACAATAAGTATTACCATAGGCATGAACTTCTTGCTTCCATTTGTGTAAACATTAATGACCAGAATGACATACTATAAGCTCTTCCTTTGCACTTGACTATACCCATGTAAGATTTGTGTATTCTTGCCTGGATATCTTCACTGATTTGGCACTGCTGATTTATTTGCTTCAAACAATAAGCTTTGTATACAAGTGATCACTTTTTTATTTGAAAAGCAAGTGCATATTTCTTTCCTGCTGGTCATCTTCCATTCTTCCAACTTCCTTATGCACAGTACTATCTGTATATTTGCTGAAACTCTTAGTTTCCTTTCTGTCAGCAGTAACTGTGGCATCACCCTAACTTCTAGTTCATCACCAGCAAGATAATCTTGCTGTTGTGACAAGCACGAGTGACTCAGTTTGTCTGCTATGTGTCTCTTTTCTTGGCTTTTATGTCATATTTCCATAATGCAATGAAATTAATCGTGATGTGTTTGGTTTCTTGTATAAGAACTTCCTTAATATACTCTACAGCTACTTGTGATCACTTTTAACTACTTCTTGTTTCCATTATATTTATTCATGAAACTTTTCACAACTATATCTTATATATCATCTATTTTTCTTTCTTTTTTACTGTAAGCATCAGCTGGTGACCACAGACAATTAGTTTCTCCTCTTGCTATACAACTGTACCATTTCCATTCTGCCTTACATCTGCCTGTAACTATTCAGTTCACAATATTTCCGTTTGGGTGCTTTTGTTTCTAAATGAGCAACTCAAAACTATTTCTTGCTTTTTTGCTTCATAATGTTCTGTATCTTTTTCCACTAATTTCATTAATATCACAATCTGATATATTCAGAATAAACATAAAAATATACTATATGATACCTAGAAATGTCCTAAGTGCTTCATCCTCTGATCCAGGAATTTGAAGCAAAGCTTCAACTGTCTCATAATCTGCCCCTAAAGTGAAAATATGACCTCTGTATCATAGCTGTGTGGCTCTGATTTTATATCTACTGTTGGTCAGTTTGAGGAGGCACTGTATCAGTCTATAGAGGAAGTAAATCATTCTTTGCCATGCTCTGGTTAAATCCAGTATAGATGTATCATCATCAGAAATTACAACATCTTTAAGCCCCTTGATCACCTGTGCAACAGCTCTTTTACCAAATACCAAAACCTGTATCTTCTTATATGTAAACCTATGCTGCCTGAAATCCACTTCTTCAAGCTTAATTTCCTAAATCAGTGGTTAGCATCAAGTACAAAAAAATGGTTATACCTGTCACAGCAGAAAACTCTTATTTAGTATTACAAAGTAGAGACCATTCCCCTCTGTAGCACAATAAGGATCTTTTTAAGCTTAGCTCACAATAATTGTAAGAGAATTTATAAAAGCAGTTATATCACACACCCAGTCATTAGGCTCAGTTTATTTCTTAATCATACCATTTGCTCCTTTTCTGCTTTGCTTTGCTTTCTGTTTTTTTTTTTTTATTTTTTTTTTATTTCTATTCCTTAAGGCCACTGGATTGTTTCACTGGAGTATGCATTACTGATCACAATACATGAGCTATCTGAATTCAGTATGATGAGCTCTTTGCAAACAACCCAGATCAGTAGATAAATTGTCATATTTTTGGTCATATTTTTGTAGCAAATCATCATCATTATGTACATGCATACTGTGAATTATTTTTACTTCCAAGTTTCTGAAAACTCAAACAACCTAATATAACAAGTGCTTCCAGTCAACTATCTGAAACAATTTGTATTACTTTTATATTCACAAGTAAGGAATTTCAGACTCATTGCCATCACATTATGATATGTATAAGTAAGCAAGTCATTTGCACACATTTCATATACTTGAGCAGATATTGCATCTGCCCAGAATTCTGGTATATCTTGACTAAAATTATCTGTGAAAATTTCTTTAACAGCAGTCACACTTCTAGCTTTTATTTTATTCACAAGTAAATCAATATCATAGATTAGTTCCTCTTCGTGCATTATTTTCTATTGTAGATTAACTTTTCTTTGTATATACGTTTAACATTATTTTTTTCCTGTCCAACTTCCACGCATTTTGTTAAGGGAAGGATATTTCTTCTCATCATGCTTATGATGCACACTTTGTCCAGAAGTCATCAGCATCTCATTTGTCACACTTCTTATTCGTTATATAATTAATCACTCACTTTTACTCTGTTTTACTAATTGTCTTTTTTTTCTCTGTCACACACAGTATGATACAGTTCTAATTCCTTGGTGAACTATTTCATCTAAGACAAAGTATTTTACTTGCAATACAGATATTTGCTTTATTTAACATTAACTCTGCTACTCACAGCAATATGTGCCTTGCCTGGTTATCATGAGTACCGGACATAATTCTGCTGTTGTTAACCCAATGAACCTTGTAACACATCAGACTGAAGGCATTTGACATTCAGTAGCACATACATCAATACTTTCTATTCATAGTTTCATAGTTTCATAGTTTCGTACTAGGCTATCTGCCCTGGGGCATTTGTAAGCCTAGCCATAGTGATGTGGCTTTCACCACCCCATGAAATGGTACAAAAATGCACAGAATAGATTTAGAATACTGTGCCTCTGTCTAGTAGTGACACAGTGAAGGTCCCCTTATATAATAGAATTAGTTTACTGTGCCCCTGTCTAGTAGTGACACAGATGTGACCCCTGGGGTAAACTTACGATCTCCCATCCACTCATCAAGATTTCTCTTGAAGAGAGTTAGTGAGGGGCTCTGCCTAACATGAACTGGGATTCTGTTCCAGAGCATGGGAAGCCTCTGGGTTATGAATCTATCCCTCCAGCATGTCCTATTCATACTTGTGCCGAGGTCTTTAGCTCTCATGGTTCTGATGGATTTGGATTTTTTGAGGTGGAGCATGTCCATCAGTTCCTGATTGGACATGGCCTTGTACGTCAGGCACAGATCACCTCTGAGCAGGCGGTATGCTACTGAACAGAGCTGGAATTTCTTTAGTCTGGCAGAATAAGACATATGTTGGAGACCCTTGATCCTTTTGGTGAGGTACTTTTGTGGTCTCTCCAGCTGTTGCAAATGCCGGGTGAGGTACATACCAAATGGGGCATTGTACTCAATCATGGGTCTGATGAGGGAGGAGTATAGGGGTACAATGACATCCTTGGATCTGGATGTGAATCCCTTCACGATAAGGTGTGCAAGGTAGAATGTCTTTCTAACCACTTTGGCAACATGGGTGTCAAATGAGAGGTCGCTGTCGACTTGGGTCCCTAGGTCTCTGATTACTTTTTCTGTACTCAGTGGGTTGCTGTCTATGTGATAATTTGTGGGTACTTTGTTTTTCCCAAAGGGGATGACTATACATTTTTTTGGCATTTAGTTTAAGGCCATGACTCCGGCACCAGTTGTCCGTTTCTGTGACGCCTTTTTGTAGGATGCATGTGTCCGCTGGTGTATCAACTATGGTGCCTAGTTTGCAGTCAACTGCGAACTTTGTCAGCCACAACCCTCCCATGTTTGCTTTAACATCTGAGAAATAAATGCCGAACAAGAGGGTCCCAGGACAGATCCCTGTGGGACACCACTTGTGACTGGCTTTGAGTCTGACATTGCTCCAGCAATTTTAACTTTATGGGTTCTGTCCTTTAGCCAGTTTGCAACCCATCTAGTAACATAAGGGTTTACATTTAAGCTGTTGAGCTTATCTATGATGCCTGAGTGGGGTATTGTGTCAAAGGCCTTAGCCAAGTCCAGGTAGGCTGTATGGACTGCTTTGCCCTCATCAATGGCTCTAGTGACTGTTTCGAAAAAGTCAACCATGTTCAAAAGTCAGGATCTGCCCTTTACAAAGCCGAACTGGGTGGGATCAAGTGTCTGTAGGTCCCCAATGTCTCTGTTTATGAGTTCCATAATGATTCTTTCCATAGCTTTGCAGACCAGGCTGGTTAAGCTTATGGGACGGTAGTTCCCAGGGTCTGTAGAGGTACCCCCTTTATGGAGTGGGACCACTGTTGCTGTACGCCAGTGTTCAGGTACATATCCTGTAGTAAGGCTAAGGTTAAATAACATTTTTATGTGCGGGTGTAGCTCCTCTTGGAGTTCACATAGCACGCAACCCGGGATACCGTCAGGTCCCATTGATGCTGTGTTTTTAGCTTTGCTGAGGGCGGCTCTCACCTGGACATCTGAGATGACAGGGAGATTACATTCAGCTGGGATAAGTATTTCTTCTTTTGGGGGTGAGGGAGGGGAGAAATTTGCACTGAACCTGTCAGCCAGAATGTTGGCAATATCTGTGGGTTCAGTGTATTTTTTGTTGTTGTGAACTAACTCTGAGCATATCTGAGGGTTTCCGCCCAGGTTTCTAACATACCTGAAGAAGGCTTTGTGGTTATCTTTAGTGTCCTTAGCGATTTTTCTCTCAAAGTTGGCCTTGGATGTTTTTATGAGAGAACGTAGTTTTCTGCTAGTGTTGATCAGAGATGTCTTCCCATTATGGGATTTTTCTCTGTAGTGCAGTAGCTTCCTCCTTTTGTTATACAATTTGTTAATGGCTGAGGTCCACCAGACAGGATGCTTGCCTTTGGTGGAGATGGACTTGGATTTATTTGGGATTGCATGATCCATGCATTCTTGGAGATGTCCATAGAAAGCATTTGTGAAGGATTCAGCATTGTGGGATGTGGTATCCACTGGCCCAGTGGGCTTAAAGGATACCATCTCAGTCTTAAGAAGAGTGAAGTCTGCTTTTGAGAAGTTTTTCACTGTGGTCTTTTGTGCTGGGGGTGGAGGTGGGATATGTATATCCAGGGTGATTAGTTTGTGGTCAGATCTCACTAGTGAGGGGTATACCTCTGGTGTGGAGCATTTTGTCCCCATGTTTGGGATGATCAGGTCTAGTATATTATCTCCCCTAGTGGGAGAGGTGACTAGTTGTTCCAGTGCATTTGAATTTATGAATTCCAGGAACCTTTGGGCTAGGGTGTTAGGGCTAGAATAATGTACCCAATCTATGTTAGGGTAGTTGAAGTCTCCCAGTATGATGGTATTTTGTGATACATTCATATCCTCCAATGTCTTCAGGAAGGCTGAGTGGGGTTCTTGAGATTGGGAGGGTGGTCTGTAACATGCTACCAGTTGTATAGCAGTTTTGCCTATGGTTAGTTGCACCTGTATGGTCTCCGATGCTTCATGCGTTGCTACTAACCTGGAGGTGTGGGTGTTCTTGATGAATATGGACACTCCCCCTCCCTTTGTGGTTCGGCTCGGGTTTTGGGGCCGAAAAGCATGATACGAGGTATAGCCTGGTAGCGCTGGGGTGCTCTCAGGAGCCTTGAACCAGGTTTCAGTTACTGCACAGACGTTGATGTTCTCCATACTGAGGAGTGCATCGAGTGCCTGCATCTTGAGATTTAGACTTCTGGCGTTGAGCAGCATTACCCTTAGTTTTTTCCATTTTTGTTTTCTAAGGAGGTGGGTTTGTCTTTTGAGCCTTGCCTAAAAAAGGCACTATGGGGGTGGCATGAGTCTTAGCCAATATCCAGAAGCCCAGTGGTGACAGGTGCAAGCCATCCCTTGCGAAGCAGCGTGGCTTGTCCAACATGTCATCCCAAGCAGACAGACATTGGATCCCCTTAGAATGACACCAGTACTTGAGCCAATTACTAAAGCTGATCATCTTGTCTTTGTATTGTGGCATCATTCTTGGTGAGGGCAAGATGCTGCTCAGGGTCAGGGTCATACCAGCCTGGGCTACATAATCAGAGAGCTCCTCTATGTCTCTTTTCATGTAGTCCAGGGAGGTACGTCTCAGGTCATTCATGCCAGCATGGGCAATGACGGAGTCATATTTGTACTTGCTTTGGAGTGCGTGTGTTATGTGGTGGATCCTAGCTCCCGATAGGCAGCTCACAGTCACCCTCTCCTTGTTCAGCCTGGTAAGCGGGACATCAGTGTGTCTGACTATAGAGTCACCTATTACTAGTGTATCAGGCATGGTGTTAGGCCTTAAGGGCTGTGATTGATTGACACACTGATTTATTGAAGTATGTGTTGCATGTGTTTTGTTTTGAGGTGGTGGATATTTGGATGTCTGCTTTGGGAGCCTCTGTTGTTTTGGTAAGTTTTTTATTAGAGCCTCCGAGTATGTCTTTGTGTTTTTATGTGTTTGGTTTGCAGTTGTGGTAGGTCTATGTGGGACTGGATTTGTTGTGTGTGTGGTTACCATCTCCTCCTGTCTGGTCATGCCAGCCCTGAGTTGAGAGAGTTCAGCCTCCAGTTTGGCTATATAGTTGCATCTCTCACATGTATTTGTGTTTGTTGGGAGGAGGAGAGGGTTGTCTGTGTACATGAGACAATTGTAGCATTGTCTCAAGATACCCAGATTAACCAGCTGAACTGGAGAGGACACCAGTAATCTACCCCTCGACATGCTAGAACAGTATAAGGGAAGTAGATATTCACAGGGGTGGTAGGTGGATGTAGTGCTTACTTAGTATGAGAGTGCTTACTTAGTAGAGAAGTTTTGAGAACAAGTGCTAGGTTTATAATATAGCGAGTAGTCTGATTATACTAAGAGTAGAGCTTCCTTAAGGGAAAATTTGAAGTGCAGACTTGGCGGAGCCAGAAGAAGTTTAACCTTGTTTAACCGGCGCTGCACTATGCGCACAACCACGCAAAGCCGTCCAAATGCGGATTTTAAACAGGGAACTTCAAAAGAGCTAGAAATTGTCCAAAACAACCAATTACTACAGCTCTTGTGCTGAGGTCACTTCCTACAGGGACAGGTAGGCTGCTCAAGGCTCCCCACTCCCACTGGTGAGCAAAGAAACTTCCTTCTATTCAAGTAAGGTAATGGACAACACAGGAACTACACCACAGCCCGGAATACAGCAAAGCCTGTAAACTGGTCTAAACTAGTCGAGGAGAGGCGGGAAAACAAGGATTATTTTTTTTTTTTTTGTTTTTAGATAGAAAACACACAGAAAATGCAGAAACAGTAATAAATCAGTTACACAGGCTAGCACACTTTAGTGGGCAGCCTCAACAGTTAAATTAAACAAACAAACAAACAAACAAACAAACTTTCGATCAATTTCAACTAAAATGTAACTTTAAGTGCAGATATTAAATAATGCAGCAAACAGCTAAAAAACAGTTTAAGCTTGTTTAGGGTAAGCTAGAGAAGGTATTTCAAGTTAAAAAACAGCAAAGATACTTAAATCCAGAAAGTAGTCACTTTTCTGAGTTATCTGTAGCTAGGACCACTCTGCAGGACCACGAGGAGCTTGTCTGTGTAGTATAGCCAGAAGAAAACACCCAGAGGTGGATTTTAAACAGGGAACTTCAAAAGAGCTAGAAATGGTCCAAAACAACCAATTACTACAGCTCTTGTGCTGAGGTCACTTCCTACAGGGACAGGTAGGCTGCTCAAGGCTCCCCACTCCCACTGGTGAGCAAAGAAACTTCCCTCTATCCAAGTAAGGTAATGGACAACACAGGAACTACACCACAGCCCAGAATACAACAAAGCCTGTAAACTGGTCTAAACTAGTCGAGGAGAGGCGGGAAAACAAGGATTTTTTTTTTGTTTGTTTTTAGACAAAAAACACACAGAAAATGCAGAAACAGTAATAAATCAGTTACACAGGCTAGCACACTTTAGTGGGCAGCCTCAACAGTTAAATTAAACAAACAAACAAACAAACTTTTGATCAATTTCGACTAAAATGTAACTTTAACTGCAGATATTAAATAATGCAGCAAACAGCTAAAAAAACAGTTTAAGCTTGTTTAGGGTAAGTTAGAGAAGGTATTTCAAGTAAAAAAACAGCAAAGATACTTAAATCCAGAAAGTAGTCTCTTTTCTGATTTCTCTGTAGCTAGGACCACTCTGCAGGACCACGAGGAGCTTGTCTGAGTAGTATAGCCAGAAAAAAATGCCCAGAGGCGGATTTTAAAGAGGGAACTTCAAAAGAGCTAGAAATGGTCCAAAACAACCAATTACTACAGCTCTTGCGCTGAGGTCACTTCCTACAGGGACATGTAGGCTGCTCAAGGCTCCCCACTCCCACTGGTGAGCAAAGAAACTTCCTTCTATCCAAGTAAGGTAATGGACAACACAGGAACTACACCACCGCCCAGAATACAGCAAAGCCTGTAAACTGGTGTAAACTAGTCGAGGAGAGGTGGGAAAACAAGGATTATTTTTTTGTTTTTTTTTTGTTTTTAGATAGAAAACACACAGAAAATTCAGAAACAGTAATAAATCAGTTACACAGGCTAGCACACTTTAGTGGGCAGCCTGAACAGTTAAATTAAACAAACAAACAAACTTTCGATCAATTTTGACTAAAATGTAACTTTAAGTGCAGATATTAAATAATGCAGCAAACAGCTAAAAAACAGTTTAAGCTTGTTTAGTGTAAGCTAGAAAAGGTATTTCAATTAAAAAAAAAACAGCAAAAATACTTAAATTCAGAAAGTAGTCACTTTTCTGAGTTCTCTGTAGCTAGGACCACTCTGCAGGACCACGGGGAGCTTGTCTGAGTAGTACAGCCAGAAAAAAATGTCCAGAGTCGGATTTTAAACAGGGAACTTCAAAAGAGCTAGAAATGGTCCAAAACAACCAATTACTACAGCTCTTGTGCTGAGGTCACTTCCTACAGGGACAGGTAGGCTGCTCAAGGCTCCCCACTCCCACTGGTGAGCAAAGAAACTTCCTTCTATCCAAGTAAGGTAATGGACAACACAGGAACTACACACACAGCCCAGAATACAGCAAAGCCTGTAAACTGGTCTAAACTAGTCGAGGAGATGCGGGAAAACAAGGATTATTTATTTTTTTGTTTTGTTTTTAGATAGAAAACACACAGAAAATGCAGAAATAGTAATAAATCAGTTACACTGGCTAGCACACTTTAGTGGGCAGCCTCAACAGTTAAATTAAACAAACAACAAACAAACTTTCAATCAATTTCGACTAAAATGTAACTTTAAGTGCAGATATTAAATAATGCAGCAAACAGCTAAAAAACAATTTAAGCTTGTTTAGGGTAAGCTAGAGAAGGTATTTCAAGTAGAAAAACAGCAAAGATACTTAAATCCAGAAAGTAGTCACTTTTCTGAGTTCTCTCTAGCTAGGACCACTCTGCAGGACCACGAGGAGCTTGTCTGAGTAGTATAGCCAGAAAAAAACGCCCAGAGGCAGATTTTAAACAGGGAACTTCAAAAGAGCTAGAAATGGTCCAAAACAACCAATTACTACAGCTCTTGTGTTGAGGTCACTTCCTACAGGGACAGGTAGGCTGCTCAAGGCTCCCCACTCCCACTGGTGAGCAAAGAAACTTCCTTCTATCCAAGTAAGGTAATGGACAACACAGGAACTACACCACAGCCCAGAATACAGCAAAGCCTGTAAACTGGTCTAAACTAGTCGAGGAGAGGCGGGAAAACAAGGATTATTTTTTGTTTTTGTTTTTAGATAGAAAACACACAGAAAATGCAGAAACAGTAATAAATCAGTTACACAGGCTAGCATACTTTAGTGGGCAGCCTCAACAGTTAAATTAAACAAACAAACAAACTTTCGATCAATTTCGACTAAAATGTAACTTTAAATGCAGATATTAAATAATGCAGCAAACAGCTAAAAAAACAGTTTAAGCTTATTTAGGGTAAGCTAGAGAAGGTATTTCAAGTAAAAAAACAGCAAAGATACTTAAATCCAGAAAGTAGTCGCTTTTCTGGGTTCTCTGTAGCTAGGACCACTCTGCAGGACCACGTGGAGCATGTCTGAGTAGTACTGGACCTGTCAGCTCCATCATATAGAGGGATAAAACTCTGACATGTAATAGGTTGTTCTATTGTTCAGATGGAATTTCAGAAAATGGCTTTACTTCAAATGTTTTTTATTATGGTCTGCCAAAAAGTAACATCTTATTTATGGAGGTTCCACTTTTTCTGCAAGACTGAGGAGCACTGTTAACAAGGTTTTCATTTTCACCACTACTGTGTGACGGCGAAGTTGGCATATATAGGTTTGAGGGTATGGGGGCTCTTCCCCACATGGGAGTATGGGAATCTTGCCACACAAATGTTTCTTTTTTGTGTTTCTGCTCATTTATCACATGCATGTTATTTCATTTAAAAACATCAATGAACCGTATATAACCCATAGTACAATAATTCAAGCTAGCATAGAAAAAGTAATTTGGTATTTGAAAATACAAGATAAACAGGTGAGAAGTAAGATATAATCCTGCCAATTTCTCCAACATTACTTTTGGGTATACATGAATACAGACTACATGGAATCATACCTCTCAACCTCTTAGAATAAGGAATCTGGACAAAACCATGAAAAAAGTGGTACAAATAGGAGCAATTTTTAAATATTGCTCTTACAAACTTAGAATGTTGATAAGAGTAACAGGTTTTGCATTATCATGAATTTTCTGAAGGGTATGAAATCTAAAACTCAAATGTCTGTCATTATTTTCCACCTTCTATCTTTAATGATTTGCCACTAATTTGCCAGAAAGCCACAGTTTTATGAAAAGCGGACCAAAAATATAAGGCAAAAATCTGGACATTCTGTAGAAATCTGTACAGTTGAGAGGTATGCATGGAATTCATGTGGGATTCCGATTAAAGCTGAAAACGCCAAATATGTAAGAGCATATACACATATGTGACAGACAGTACCCGAGTTAGAATACAGTATTTCTGATGGACTGACTATTCTTTTTGCTGTCACCTATCCAGATACATTATTTGTGATGGTGTGAAAAATATTTTTACTGTCACATATCCTGATGTGCATTATAACATGTCCATGTTTTCCCTGTTGACTCACATTCATTAAGTCAGAAGACCAATTTCAGTAACCTCTTTCACGACACTCATTTACACACACACACACACACACACACACACACACACACACACACACACACACACACACACATATGCACATGCATACATCTTCTGAGACATATATGTCAAACATGAGGGACTACACAGGTGACATGTCTACTGCTTAAGATGAAGTCTCCACTGTGATTGAATGTTGTTGGTCTGTGATCCTATTTCCAAACCAACTGATGACATAGGATTTGATATTCACCCCATTTAGTTTCCCACTGACAACAAATGTTGGATTGTGTTGAAGGCCTTGGCCAAGTTATGATAGGATGTTTGCACATCTTTGACTTTGTGTATGTCTCTGGTCACAGTCTTGAATCCCACCATGTTTTACAGGCACAAGATACTCTAGAGAACACCTCACTGGAACACATCTAGTGTTTGGAGGTCAACTATTTCCTTGTGTCTGAGATGCATGCAAACTGTATCTATTGCCTTATGGCAGAGGTTGCTTAAAGTTATAGTTCTATAATTACACTTGTATTTTGCCAATCATGCCTTGTGTGGTTGGAAAATGGTCACTGTATTCCATTCAATGTGGACAACAGCAGCATTTAGACTGTGATTGAATATGGTGCCTAGGGGAGTAGCTCACTGTTGCAGCACATGAATTACACAGCTGGAATGCCATCTGGTCCCATTGAGACTGTGCTCCTAGTCTTGGAGAGGCCAGTGATAACTTTGTCATTGTAGATACCACAGCTCAGAGGTAATATGTCACACATGGCTGGTACTAGGTGTGGTGGTGGCAGGAACAATCTTTTCAGCCAAACGTATCTGCTAGCAGGTTTGCAATTTTTACTGGGTCAATATGTGTGACTCAAAGATTGAAAGAAAGATTCAAAGCAACATTATTGTCATTTAGGACCACACAAGTGCAGCCTAAACAAAATTACAAATATCAGCTCACGAGAGAAATGCAGTGCAAATAATGTAGCTACAGTGGTATCAGAAAATAACATAAGAAAGAAAATATCAACATGTATGACATGCAAGAGGTAGTTCACATTACATAAACTCATTCAATACCCATTATCCAGTGATAAATAATGAAAAAAAAATAAATACTCACCACCAAAGCCCTTCACCGTTAAGATAAAGAATAACTAGAGAATAGTGAACAGCAGCTGTTAAGTTACTGTATTGTACTTGTTAACCTTAGATGTGACTCAATATAGCCACCATATTGTGTAATAGTAATACTGGTGGTAATTGCTCAAAGCAGCAGGCTTAAATAAAAAAAGATGCCTCACTCTATCAGGCATTCTGGTTGGTGTCTGAGTTAATAAGCCTCACAGCTGTAGAATGCAAACTGTTCCTGAATCTGGTAGTCCTACAGCAGAAGCTGCGATATCTCCTTCCATACACAAGTTGGGAGAACCAGTTGTGGGCCGGATGGGTCGAATTAGCTAGTATTTTGTATGTTCTCTTTCTTGGTCGTGTAAAGAAAAACTCCTGAACAGAAGGGAGGTTTGTGCCCAAGATTTTCTCAGCCACCCTCACCACCCTATGTAATTTCTTCTTCACAGCAACTGTGCAGTTGTTGAACCATGCTACGAAGTTGCTAGTGAGAATGCTGTTGATAGCTCCCCTGTAAAAAGTGGTAAGAGCAGACAGTGGGAGCCTGGCCTTTTTGAGCTTTCTCAGGAGGTGAAGCCTCTGTCGAGCCTTCTTGACTATATGGTTGGTATTAGCAGCCCAGGAGAGGTCATCAGAGATGTAAAGGCCCAGGAACTTGGTTGTTTTGACTTTCTCTACCACCTCCCCTTTGATAGCGAGTGCCTGATGAACTGTTGCCTTTCTCCTGAAATCCATAATCATTTCTTTGGTCTTATTAACATTCAGGTCAAGATTGTTCTTGCCACACCAGTCAATCAAAGTGTTCACCCCATCCTTGTAGATATGGTCATCCCCACCACTAATGAGACCCACGACTGTGGTATCATCAGTGAATTTTATAATATGGTTTGTGTTATGTTTTGCAGTACACTCATGATACCATACATGATTAGATCCAAATACATCTGAGTTTTATATATATATATATATATATATATATATATATATATATATATATATACATATATATATATATACATATATATATATATATATATATATATACATATATATATATACATATATATATATATATATATATATATATATATATATATATATAT